>NC_141023.1:63740000-63800000 GCF_052040795.2 Danio rerio
GCTTAAGTGTTAATAACTTGAAACAACACAATTCTTGTTTTTTTTGGCACAACTTAAATGTTTTATGTTCAATCCACTCAAATTTGTAAAAACGATTACATTAACTTCATCAATTTATGTTGTAAACAGCTGTATTTTTTACAGTGTAGGGTGTTCTGTCGATTACCAGTGTAAGTGGGGTTGTTATTAGAGTGTTATTAGGCTGTTCTTAGGGTATATGGTTGTTAGGTTGTTGTTTGTGCATGCTGTGTGGTTGTCAGGCTGTAACTAGTGTGCTCTGTGTGGTTGTTAGCTTAATAGGGTGGTTGCTAGGGTTTTCTGTGGTTATTAAGGTATTATGGTTAGTTGGAAGGTGGTTGTTGAGGTATGTTGAGTGATTGCTAGCATGTTGCTAGGCTCTTAATAGTGTGTTTGGTGTGGTTGCTAGGTGGTTTGAATATTCTGGGTGGTTCCTAGAATGTTATTAGGTTGTAACTAGGGTGTTCGGTGTGATTTGTAGGGTAATCAGGGCGATTGCAAGGGTGTTATGCGGTTATTATGGTATTGTGTGTAGTTGGTAGGTGGTTGTTGGGTATGTCTTGTGGTTGCTAGCATGTTGCTAGGCTGTTAATAGGGTGTTCGGTGTGATTTCCAGGGTAATCAGGGTGATCGCTAGGGTGTAAATCAAAAAATACTTTTCAAACTACTTATTTTAAATGAGTTTAAACAACACTATTCTTGTTTTTTGGCACAACTTAAATGTTTTATGTTGAATCCACTCAAATTTGTAAAAAACTATTACGTTAACTTCATCAATTTATGTTGTAAACAACTCTATTTTTTACAGTGTAGGGTGTTCTGTTGATTACCAGTGTAAGTAGGGTTGTTATTAGGCTGTTCTTAGGTTATATGGTTGTTAGGTTGTTGTTTATACATGCTGTGTGGTTGTCAGGCTGTAACTAGTGTGCTCTGTGTGGTTGTTAGCGTAATAGGGTGGTTGCTAGGGTGTTCCTTGGGTATTAAGGTATTATGGTTAGTTGGTAGGTGGTTGTTGAGGTAAGTTGAGTGATTGCTAGCATGTTGCTAGGCTCTTAATAGTGTGTTTGGTGTGGTTGCTAGGTGGTTAGAATATTCTGGGTGGTTCCTAGAATGTTATTAGGTTGTAACTAGGGTGTTCGGTGAGATTTGTAGGGTAATCAGGGTGATTGCTAGGGTGTTATGAGGTTATTATGGTATCGTGTGTAGTTGGTAGGTGGTTGTTGGGTATGTTTTGTGGTTGCTAGCATGTTGCTAGGCTGTTAATAGGGTGTTCGTGTGATTTCCAGGGAATTCAAATTGATCGCTAGGGTGTTAATCAAAAAATACTTTTTAAAGTACTTATTTCAAATGAGTTGAAACAACACTATTCTCGTTTTTTGGCACAACTTAAATATTTTATGTTTAATCCACACAAATTTGTAAAAAAAAAACCATTACGTTAACTTAATCAATTTATGTTGTAAACAACTGCATTTTTTACAGTGTAGGGTGTTCTGTCGATTACCAGTGTAAGTAGGGTTGTTATTAGGCTGTTCTTAGGGTATATGGTTGCTAGGTTGTTGTTTGGGCATGCTGTGTGGTTGTCAGGCTGTAACTAGTGTGCTCTGTGTGGTTGTTAGGGTAATAGGGTGGTTGCTAGGGTGTTCTGTGGTTATTAAGGTATTATGGTTAGTTGGTAGGTGGTTGTTGAGGTATGTTGAGTGATTGCTAGCATGTTGCTAGGCTCTTAATAGTGTGTTTGGTGTGGTTGCTAGGTGGTTAGAATATTCTGGGTGGTTCCTAGAATGTTATTAGGTTGTAACTATGGTGTTCGGTGTGATTTGTAGGGTAATCAGGGCGATTGCAAGGGTGTTATGCGGTTATTATGGTATTGTGTGTAGTTGGTAGGTGGTTTTGTGGTTGCTAGCATGTAGCTAGGCTGTTAATAGGGTGTTCGGTGTGATTTCCAGGGTAATCAGGGTGATGGCTAGGGTGTTAATCAAAAAATACTTTTCAAACTACTTATTTTAAATGAGTTATAACAACATTATTCTTGTTTTTTTGGGGACAACTTAAATGTTTTATGTTCAAAATTTGCAAAAATTATTGCATTAACTTAATTTGTGTTGTAAACAATTACGTTACAGTAAATTGTACAGTAAATAAAGTCTGATATTTGTGAGTTTTTTTTCATTGTGCACAATTAGTGTGTGGTGGAGTGCTGACCTCTCTCCATGAGTGTGTTGAAGAGCGAGGCGTTGGTGAAGAAGAACAGGTAGGTCAGCAGTTGAGACGTGATCTCTCGATGCACCTGGAAAGTGTTGAGCAGATGCAGAGCCTCCTTCAGGACATCCAGGATCTGACTGACTCCCGCAGGCATGCGCAGCTGACCGCTCTCGGAGAAAGGGTTACTGTCCAGCAGCCCCGACAACACTGCATACAGAATCTAATAGAGGGAAAAAAAGTACATTTACTCCATGTGTTTATCAATACCTTTACATGAGCATCTGCTTTAGACTCGTATCATATTTAACATAATATTTGACTAGATATTTTTCAAGATGCTAGTATCCAGATTAAACTGACATTTAAAGGCTTAACTAGGTTAATTAGGCAGGCACATAAGGGTAATTAGGAAAGTCACTGTACAGTGGTTTGTTCTGTAGACAATAGAAAACAAGTGTTGCTTAAGGGGGCTAATAATATTGACCTTAAAATGGTTTTAAAAAAAATTAAAAACTGCTTTTATTCAAGCCAAAATAAAACAAATAAGACTTTCTCCAGAAGAAAAAATATTATAGGAATTACTGTGAAAATTTCCTTGCTCTGTTAAACACCATTTGGGAAATATTTGACACCAAGTACAAAATAAATTAAATGGAGGGCGAATCATTTAGCAAATCCTGGAGTGTATACAATATAAGCCCATTATTTGTGTTTTCAGTACAGGGGACGTGGCTCTGAGTGCAGTTCCCTGATCGTGAGCCGACAGGAAGTACAGCACAGGCGACTTCCTCTCTGCGGAGAGATGTGTGTGCTGTGACTGGACTCTGCACAATGTCTCTGCCAGACTGCCCATTGTTACAGCCGTCCTGAGAGTCAGCCAGATAACAGCGCAGCAGCAGATGCATCTCACTTTTCCCACTGACCGCACCATTGCTGGCCCTCAGGAGCAGATAAGCACACACAAGGACAGACAGATAAACTGTGCCAGACGGAGACCAGCGGGAGTGTATTTATCACTAAAACTGATAGCACACTGAACCAAAAAAAATGAAATAAAGCACAACTTTGCCAGGAAGACTTTACCTTTTCAGCTCAATAATAAAAGTAATGATTGGTAGTTGGTAACACTTTACTTGAAGGGGTGTTTATAAGTCTGTCATTAAACCAACCTAAGTTAATTCAAATAACATACCCCTACATACATTTCTGAAGAGTGTCAAATACATCCCAGGAGCTACGTTTTTTTTTTTTTGCAGTTTTTGCGAATCCATCAGAGGCCGCTGTGTATGCTATTTTAGATCTCAAATTTCTCTCACGAGTGCCATTCATGCCTGCTGTTCTCCTGTAAATTCACCAGAGGCTGCTGTCAACTGAATGACTGACCGAACGACCGACCGACCAACCCTCCTACTTCCTTAAACCTAAGTGATAGTGTTTTTAAAAGCACAGATTAATCAGCGCCCACCCACTTCCCTAAACCGGCAGGCAGCTAGCTCTCTGCAACTCCCACATGGTCGTCTCTGAAGCTAAGCAGGGCGGCGCCCTGTCAGTACCTGGATGGGAGACCACATGGGAAAGCTAGGTTACTGCTGGAAGTGGTGTTGGTGAGGCCAGCAGGGGGCACTCAACCTGTGGTCTGTGTGGGTCCTAATGCCTCAGTATAGTGACGGGGACGCTATACTGCTCATTGAGCGTTGTCTTTCGGATGAGACAAGGTCCCAACTCTCTGTGGTCGTTAAAAATTCCAGGATGTCCTTCGAAAAAGAGTAGGGGTTTAACCCCAGCATCCTGGCCAAATCTGCCCACTGGCCTTGGTTTATCATGGCTTCCTAACTCTCCCCAAATCATGATTGGCATATCATCACAATATCATCTTTCACCTCTCCACCAATCAGCTGGTGTGTGGTGTGCGGCCTGGCGCAAAATGGCTGCTATGGCGTCATCCAGGTGGATTCTGCACACTGGTGGTAGATGAGGAGACCCCCCCCATTGTGTAAACGCTTTGAGTGCCCAGAAAAGCCCTATATAAATGTACGGAATTATTATTATTATTATTATTATTATTATTATTATTATAAACCCAACCTACAGTGTTTTCAAAAGCAATCTAGAAAAAGAAAAGCCCTCGCGGCAGCTTGATTTTTACCACGTTTTCAGATTTTACCACATTCTCACCCTGTTATTTCACTCATTCATTTTCCTTTAGGCTTAGCCCCTTTATTAATCCGGGGTCACCACAACGGAATGAATCGCCAACTTATGCACCATATGTTTTTACGCAGCGGATACCTTTGCAACTGCAACCCATCATTGGGAAACACCCATACACACTCATTCACACATACACTACGGACATATTAGCTTACCTAATTTACCTGTACCACATATCTTTGGACTTGTGGGGGATAACGGAGCATCCGGAGGAAACCCACCTCAACACTGGGAGATTATGCAAACTCCCCACAGAAATGCCAACTGACCCAGCCGAGGCTCGAACCAGCAACCTTCTTGCTGTGAGGCAACAGCACTACCTACTGCGCCACCGCACCCTGTTATTTACTTGTTTATTTTATTTTTTGGCTTCTGTTTTTGTTGAACCTACTCTCTAGAACCGGCAGACACGAACCCCGTCATTACAGTCAACTCTGCTCGGCTTCTCAAATCCTTTGATGTATGCGACAAGCCACTGGACAAACTGATAACAGCAGGAAAGCCGTCCATACAGAGGTAAGGGGTCAGCTGGTAAATGCAAAAAGGAGTGCCATCATACCACCCTATAGCGTTAATTTTAAAGATAAAATGCAGACATATGTTCCTCAGGCTACATAATTCGCAATCTCCAGAAATGTATATTGGGCTATGTTTGCAGAATGAGCCTATGTTGCATTAAACCACTAAAATTGTGACATGGCAAATTAATTGTTTATGACAACTTGACATAAACAAATACATCACAACTTGTTTTTGTTTTTTTCATGACAACTTGACATTATGGGCAAGGCAGTGGTGCAGTAGGTAGTGCTGTCGCCTCACAGCAAGGGGGTCGCTGGGTCGCTGGTTCGAACCTCGGCTCAGTTGGCGTTTCTGTGTGGAGTTTGCATGTTCTCCCTGCCTTCGCGTGGGTTTCCGCCGGGTGCTCCGGTTTTCCCCACAGTCCAAAGACATGCGGTACAGGTGAATTGGGTAGGCTAAATTGTCCATAGTGTATGAGTGTGTGTGTGTGAATGTGTGTGTGGATGTTTCCCAGAGATGGGTTGCGGCTGGAAGGGCATCCGCTGCATAAAAACTTGCTGCATAAGTTGGCGGTTCATTCCGATGTGGCGACCCTAGATTAATAACTAAGGGACTAAGCCGACAAGAAAATGAATGAATGAACTTGACATTACCAAGACAACAAAGCTAGTCATAAATCTGTCATAAACATGACAGTACACCAACAGATAATAGTGAACATTTGTCAACTCTGTTTTCATGATAAAACTTTGATTAAAAAGGCATGAAAATCTGACTACTTCATCGAGGGTCAGAGCTCTGCAGTTTAGCTCCAGCCTTAATTAAACACGCCTGATTAAACTAATTGAGTCCTTCAATCTTGTTTGCAACCTACAGGCAAATGTGTTGAAGAATGGCTGGAGCTAAACTCTGCAGGGCTACGGCACTCCAGGAATTCAGGAGTTCAACACCTCTGATCTAAGGTCAGTTTCCTGATGGAATTCACAGCACCAGTATAAACACTGAAGTGACGCGAGCAAACTATCAGTGACGTCATTCAAGCTCAACATTCACCAACATCAACAACAAGATGGAGGACGCCATGACCAGATCATCACCAGAGTGTTTAAAAAGCCAATAATCAACAAGTTTTCTGTCGGTTGTCAATCATTTTTTCAAGCAATAAGTGAAGAGCAAATGCACTGCAAATGAAACTACTGACTTTATCAGTCAACCTTGACATAATTTTGTGAGGTATAGCATCTTTATTTAGTAGGGGCTTTCGCATAAGGTAAATATGTGACCCTGGACCACCAAACCAATGTCAACTTGTCAATTTTCTTGTCAATCTTTATTTGTATAGCGCTTTTACAATGTAGATTGTGTCAAAGCAGCTTCACATAAATGGTCATAGTAACTGGATCAGGGTAGTTCAGTTTGTAGTGTTTAAGTTCAGTTTAGTTTAGCTCAGTTCAGTGTGGTTTGAAGTCATTATTGAGAGTCCAAACACTGAAGAGCAAATTCATCGATGCCTAGCTTTACAGATCCTGAATCATGCAAGCCAGAGGCGACAGCGGAGAGGGATAAAAAACTTCAGAGAGTGAAGAAAAAAACCTTGAGAGAAGCCAGACTCCCCTGGCCATGACCATTTTAATTTCTCCGCTGGCCAAAAGTCTTGTGCAGAGCTGCAGTCTCAGCAGTGGAGGCTGGAAGCTGGCCTCAGCGAAGACTCGTCTGTTCCTGGAGCGTCACTGGAGTCTCCTGCTCTCCACTCCCCCATGACCACCAGCGCAGCAGCAGCTCAGGATATATATTATATTATATATTAGGGGTGTCAAAATTAATTGTTTCTTCGGTGCACCACGATGCAGATGCAGACAATTCGGTATCGGTTCAGTAATAATCATAACCGGTTATTATGTACTGACGATGTACTGACGTCATTTATCTCCTATACGCTCTGTCGCGAGGCAGGTGAGTGCGAGTATTTACAACACTCAGCCAACTCAGGGCCGGCCCGTGGCATAGGCACCATTGGCAAATGCTAAGGGTGCTGTATATCCAGGGGGGCGCCATAAATGAGCGCTGTTAAGTTGGTTTTGTTTTCGATATTCCTGACACACATTCAGTTACAGACGGCAATAACTCAAAAACCTCTTACCCTAAAAAGATCTAAAGTGTGTTTCCTACAAAAAGACAAAGCTGGTTATGTTTCACAGCTGTCTTTCTTTTTTTTCGCTCGACTTTACGAGCACTGCTCCGTTTAAGCCCTCGCAATATGTGTTTAGCTGGGAGAGCTCGCGCTGAGAGGAGCTCTCAGTAAGGGACCGTCGGAAAAGTGCTTATTTTTTTCGTTTTTTTTTTGTTTTGTTTTTTTCTGCTCCGCTCAGCTCGAGCTCTCCCTGTTGCGAGGGCTTAAGTGTGTGTGTGTGTGTGTGTGCGTGCGTGCGTGTGTGCGTGTGTGTGTTTTTGTTGCTGTCTATGTTTGTGTAAGTTTGAATGAGAGACAGTGTGGTGCTGTGTGTCTGTGTGTTTATACAGACAGCATGTTATAGCCTCCCCCCTAAAATATAACACTGTATATGGAAAGCATCGTCAATGCACCGTGATGCACCGAGATATCGAATTGAACCGAATCGAAGGCATGATAATCGTAACCGAACTGAACCGTGAGACCAGTATAGGTTCACACCTCTATTATATATTATTATATATTATTTGAAAGCTGAATAAATGATCTTTTTCATTGATGTACACATTGATGTATAAGATAACATTTGGCCTTGATACAACTGCTTGATTTGCAAACTGAGGGTTCAAAAACTGAGAAAATTGTGTCGCTAAAATTTGCTCTTAGCAAGATCAATCAAAACTTGAGTTTTGATAAATTTACAGTAGGGAATTTACAGTAAAGTATCTTCATGTAACATGACGTTTACTACATTTTCTAATGATTCTAATAATTTTGACCCCTACAATTGTAACATTGCGATGTGACGCTGACAACAGAGTTCGGATCCAAATGCAGGGTTTTATTAACAGGATGGTCAGGCTAGCAATGGTCAACACAGGATTGTTTTTAATAGTATTTTTTTGTCAATGGCGGCTGCTATTTCCAACGTTGTTCAGAACATGTCATTATTTTTGTTCAACAAATGAAAGTAAAGTGTTTATACCCATTTGAATGTGAGTAAATGCTGAGGATAATTTAATTCTTGAATGAACTATCCCTTTAAAACACACACACACACACACACACACACACACACACACACACACACACACACACACACACACACACACACACACACACTGCCAGGATGTCATGACACAGTAGAAGTTAATGAAGCTGAATTAATTACAGCCGATGAGGTCACTCAGAAACCCAGAGCCAAAGGTCCCGCCCCCATGACTTATCATGCCTGATTGACACATTCCAGTCATGACATCACAACATTTACAATGTTGAATTACCTGAACACTACAGTAAACACACCATAATGAAGAAAACCAGCTGCAAACACGTGTCCTTCTGAACAGTTTTTAAAGGGATAGTTCACCCAAAATTTAAGATTTACTCATTGTTTACTCAAGTGGTACCATACTGTTATGCGTTTTCCTTCTTCAGTTGAACACATAAGAAGATATTTAGGAGAATGCTGAAAACCTGAACAGATTTTAAAGGGATAGTTCACTCAAAACTTGAAGAAACCTGTAACAATTGATTTCAATAGTATTGGTTTTCCCTAAGTCAACAAGTTTCCAGTTATATTCCTTCAAATTTTGAGTGAACTATCCCTTTAAAAACTTTTCAAGTTGTCAGCTTTCTTCCAAATATCTTATTTTGTTCTGAACTGAAGAATTAAACTCTACGGTTTGGAGAAAATAGTGAGTACATTTCATTTTTAGGTGAACTATCGCTTTAAATGTTCCATAAATGACCAACCAATCACCAAATCACAACTTCTGAATAGCTGTAAAGACTAAAGATTCATTTACTAATCTCCTGGAAAAGGTTCACTTCCTGATGGGCTTTATGACTGCTTTAAACCGGACGCTCCTTTCTCTTTCAGAGTTTTGTCCTGCTCAGGAAACAGACGAATGTCCGAAATGAGCACATCTGCTTCCCCATCAGGCGGAGGATGAGTAACTGAAGCCCTTTCCTGTTCTCCAGCGCTGCAGGGTCTGGAGCGTGAAGGACGTCAACTCTCCATTCCTCATTTATCCACTCAGTTAATCTGCAACCAATGCGTCACATATGTGGAATTTCTGGCCTTCTGGACTTCAAGGTCGCTTCATCACCTGGATTTTCCGCACTATTGAGCTGATCTAATGTTGTCAGTGTAATGGAGTTTTGTGATGTTTTTATTCTGTGTTTATTTAGTATGGACACTTTACACACAAATAAAATAAAATAAAATAAAATAAAATAAAATAAAATAAAATAAATAAATAAATAAATAAATAAATAAATAAAAAATTAAAAATTAAAAAAATAATAATAAATAAATAGAAATAAAATAAAATAAAATAAAATAAAATAAAATAAAATAAAATTAAACTAAATTAAATTAAATTAAATTAAATTAAATTAAATTAAATTAAATTAAATTAAATTAAATTAAATTAAATAAATGGGTATTTTAATAAATAATAGAAATAATTCTCATTATATTTTGGTCGCAGCTGTATCCCTTCTAGCAACAACCAAAATCCTATTCGCCCTAAGTTATGATTTTGTTTCATGTAAATATCGTTTCATGTAAATCTCATTTCCTTGAGATATTCCTTGGGCTCATAAAAGCATTAGAGAAATATTCCTCTTGTTTTCCATGTCGATGATAACAATGGAAATAACAGTTTCAGTCTGAGCGAACATTTTTTAAAAGATATTCATCAAGAACAACTGCACACAGATCCAGAATGAAAACAAATGCTGTAGATATCGTGTTCCTAAACATTCCTGCCTCATCCAGGAGAGGCTGGGATTTGCCATTAACTCGAGCCTTGAGAAAATACACTGTTAATGTGTTTGTTTTTGATTCCTCGGGAGGAGAAGACCAGCTATCCCGCTCACCCAAAGCTATGGCCGATCTCTGCGTCTGCTTCGCTGTTCTGACTTTACTTTGGCCTACAGACTGGAAGCACAAAGTCGTGTCCTGTTCGAAATCTTCAACATCCTTCTAGGGCTATGATGAGGTACACGTTTAATGAAATGCAAACACTGTATACTCATTAATTTTCCTTCAGCTTAGTGCCTTAATCATCAGGGGTCACCACAGAAGAATGAACCGCCAACTATTCCGGCATATGTTTTACACAGTGGATGCAACCCAGTACTGTGACACATTCATACACTCTCACGTTCACACACACTCATGCACTACAGCCAGTTTAGTTTATCCAATTCACTAATAGCACATGCGGGGAACCCAGAGCACCCAGCGAAAACCCATGCCAACATGGAGAGAACATGCAAACTCCACACAGATACGCCAACTGGCCTAGCCAGGACTCGAACCAGTGACCTTATTGCAGTGAGGTGGCAGTGCTAACCACTGAGCCACCGTACCACCCTACACTGTATATTCATTCATTCATTTTCTTGTCGGCTTAGTCCCTTTATTAATCATGGGTCGCCACAGCGGAAGGAACCGCCAACTTATCCAGCAAGTTTTTTTTTTTTACGCAGCGGATGCCCTTTCAGCTGCAACCCATCTCTGGGAAACATCTACACACACATTCACACACACACACACACACTCATACACTACGGACAATTTAGCCTACCCAATTCACCTGTACCGCATGTCTTTGGACTGTGGGGGAAACCAGAGCACCCGGACGAAACCCACGCGAACGCAAGGAGAAGATGCAAACTCCACACAGAAACGCCAACTGGCCTAGCCGGGAGTCGAATCAGTGACTTTATTGCAGTGAGGTGGCAGTGCTAACCATTGAGCCACCATGCCGCCCTACACTGTATATTAGGACTTAATAAATACTAAGTATATTACTTATTCCCAACAACAACAAAAAATGATGTATATGAGTGTGCACGTACTTTGGTAAGATAATAGACGCACTGCTGGAAGGTGAACATGATGACCTCCTCCAAGACGGTCATGGCCTCCTCACTGGCAGCACGAGTGCACTGGATCTGACCATCCAGCCATTCTAAGCAAAATGAGACATGATGTTATTGTATATTTATGAGAGAGACAAATAAGCATCAATCTACTCAAGTAGAGGCATTGTGTGTTCTGAAATCATCAACTGAAATAAATATATATGCAATAGCTTTAATAAACTCTAAATTTCTAATAACTGATTTGTTTTATCTTTGTCATGATGACAATACATAATATTTGACTAGATATTTTTCAAGACACTTCTATACAGCTTAATGTGACATTTAAAGGTTTAACTAGGATAATTAAGCAGGTTAGGGTAATTAGGCAAACCATTGTATAACGATGTTTTCTTCTGTAAACAATAAAAAAAATAAATTAAAATTAATTAAAATGGACATTAAAATGGTTTTTAAAAAATGAAAAACTCCTTTTATTGTAGCCGAAATAAAATAAATAAGACTTTTTCCAGAAGAAAAAATATTATAGGAAATACTGTGAAAAATTCCTGAATGTGTTAAACATCATTTGGGAAATATAAAAAAAAAAAGGAAAATTCACAGGAGGCCGAATTTTGACTTTAAATCTTCCTATTTTACCACATGTTTATATCCCACACTGTTACCTTTGTCCTGTTCCTGTCTGTCCTGCTGTCTCCATGTTAAGAGCAGAGGGACCTCATGTTGTATGAAGTGGAGCAGCTCAATGGAGTTGGACATCCACAGCACAAGGGGCTGCAGGCCTGGGATCAGTTCCTTCATGTTCAGCACAGGCTGCTCCGCTGTCCCATCAATGGAGTTACTGAGTATAAAGAGCACAGTGTGCAGTCAAAACACACACATACGTCAACCAAACATTCATCCATTCATTATCAAGCCAACCAATAAAATGACTAAATCATCTACCTTACTACGTTATATAGAAGTATGTCCAAACAAGCAAGCAACTATCAGCCTAACCAACTGAACTATCTAACAACCACTCATTTATTTATCTGTCTAACCAACACAAATCTTTCTAACCAGTTAGAAATAAGAACAAGAAACCACTTGAAAGAAGCATTTTAGGACACACACCATGTTTTCAGACATTTTTATATTAATTTGAGACGTACATACAATACAATGTTGTACTTTCAAAAGAGTTAAGAAACCAATATCTCATTCCCACTCCCAGAAACATGAACACATCTGTAATTTGGAGCAAATGTCATGTTCTGGAATATAAAGGTTTAAAATGATTTAGTTAAAAATGTGAAAATATTACAAAGAAATGTCTTGATTGATTGATTGATTGATTATTTGGTTAGTTGGTTAATAGATTAATTGATTGATTGATTAATTGGTTGATTGATTGGTTGAATGGTTGGTTGGTTGGTTGGTTGGTTGGTTGGTTGGTTGGTTGTTTGATTGATTGATTGATTGATTGATTGATTGATTGATTGATTGATTGATTGATTGATTGATTGATTGATTGATTGATTGATTGGTTGGTTGAAAGATTGATTGTTTTTTTGGTTGGTTGAATGATTAATTGATTAAATGTTTGGATGTTTGTTTAGTTGATTGATTGATTGGTTGGTTGAATGGTTGGTTGTTTGATTGATTGATTGATTGATTTTTTTGGTTGGTTGCTTGGTTAGTTGAATGATTAATTGATTGAATGTTTGGATGTTTGTTTAGTTGATTGATTGATTGATTGATTGATTGATTAATTGATTGATTGATTGCTTGGTTGAATGGTTGGTTGGTTGGTTGGTTGGTTGTTTGATTGATTGATTGATTGATTGATTGGTTGATTGATTGATTGAAAGATTGATTGTTTTTTTTGGTTGGTTGGTTGCTTGGTTGGTTGAATGATTAATTGATTAAATGTTTGGATGTTTGTTTAGTTGATTGATTGGTTGGTTGGTTGGTTGATTGGTTGGCTGTTTGATTGATTGATTGATTGATTGATTGATTGATTGGTTGGTTGATTGATTGATTGATTGATTGATTGATTGATTGATTGATTGATTGATTGATTGATTGATTGATTGATTGATTGATTGATTGATTGATTGAAAGATTGATTGGTTTTTTTGGTTGGTTGGTTGGTTGGTTGGTTGGTTGGTTGGTTGGTTGGTTGAATGAATAATTAATTGATTGAATGATTGGATGTTTGTTTAGTTAATTAATAGATTAATTGATTGATTTGAAACTCTATCGATCGATTTGATTGGTTGATTAAATAATGGATTAAATCAGCCAGAATATGTATTCAAACAACCAACCAACTTGACCATGCAAAATTCTATATATCTATGCTTGGATTATGTCAAACCAACACCATCTTTCTCTCAAAACATATGTATGTGACATCACAACCAACCAACCAACCAACCATCTTCCCCTATTACATATACACCCATTTATTGGTCTGCAAAACCAAAATCACCCCATCTGTTCATTCACAGGGTTGCCCAACCAACCAAACCAACCAAACAACCACCCAGCTAGCCAAACAGGTAAATAAAGAAGAATAGCTAAATTAAAACGCATGCAAAACCCTTGTTTTTCATTTTGACAGAAAACAATGCCAAATTAATGACACTGAATATAATTTTTCACATTTTCCTTCAGTTTTTACCACTAATCTGTTCACCTTTATATCTTATACCTGTCTACAAACTAACCAACCATCTTCTGATCTATATACATCTGTCTATTGATCTGTGCATCCAAAATCTGTCTGTCCATCCAGTTGCAAACCAACCCCAATCCACTCTCGCTGTCCATTTATGGTTTAGTCCATCCAATCAACCAACCTAGAACTAACTTAAGCAGAAGAAAATCTGGATTCATCTTGACGTCAGTGAGCTTTACGAGCTTCTATATATAAATACACTGGTGTTTCATTTTTACACTATAAATAGCCTGAAGAGCAGTGACCCAAATCAAAGATCAAATGGCACTGAGGGTAATTTTCTCCTTTAAGTTTTTTCCATTTAACCACTAAAGTGTTCACCTCACCGCAGTGTTTGGACTGAAAACCAGGATGTGGACTGAGCAGAAAATACCAGCTGAAAATGTCAGCTGTCTGCCTAGTCAAATCTGCAATTTAGACTGGAGACAATCAGAGCCTGAACCGCTATAGCGCTGCTGTCTGTGTGCAGACAGATTTACTGCAGGCCACTTCAACAGTAATGACATGCTCAAGTGGCCCACAAAACAAAAGTGAATTGAACAAACACGGCACCATGGCTGATAATGAGCTTGTCGTTCTTACAGTCCCCTGCTCTTATTTCAGAGAGAAGAATAGTAGCTGGAAGAAATAAGCTCTCTCACGTGTCTGGATGCAGAGCTGCAAGTTCCTTTGTTCGTTCCTGTAGATGAGAAGAAAAAAAACACGTCTTAGAAGAACAGATCTGTTAAAATGAGCAACAACTCTTAACTTCCCATGACTACAATGTCTTAGCTGGGTCATGTAAAGCAGGACGTGTTAGTGTGCTCAATAACAAACATAGGATCCAATGTCTACTTATTTAAGGTACTTCTTTCTTAGAGGATTATGTCTCAGTGACCAGCTCCCTAAGAGAGTTATATTGACATATGATACACATATAATACACTCAAGCACATACTTGATTAGGTTCATTTGCTCAACTGTTTATTATAATGGAAAAAATATTAAATAATCCAAAAACAGAGCCAAGTTAATCTGCTGAAGTTCAAGCCGAGCAGCAGAATAATGACGAAATGTGATTTAATCAGCTCAGGCTCGTTGAAAATACATGCCTCATTTTTGTGAAACATAAAATATGTTTAGTTGCACATTTTAGATGACAAATCCATTAGAGGGCGCTGTCTATATTTTTATGACTTAGAAATACGTTACTTAGGGTATGTTTTACTGTATGTTATAGATACATGTCCTTCTTGTACATGCACATGACAAGGTGATGCTTGTCATACAGGCCACCTTGCACACCACTGACCTAAACCTATCCCTAAACCCAACCAATAGTGTTTTTACAAGAAGACATAAGTTAAACTACACTCTGACCATGTACTTTACCTTGATTTTTAAGGGTGTCACGATCCTCTAAATCCTCGATTCGATTACATTTTCGATTCTAAAGTCACGATTCGATTAGATTTTCGATTATGAATAATAAATTAATTAATGACAAATTAATTATTTGTAGCCTACCGTTTAAACTACCTGACCTGCATGCTCTTTGTTTTACCCATAAACAAATCATACAGTAAATGAATAAAGGCAAGATACACACATAATAACCACCTGTCAATCACTTTTTCTGCGTGACTCGTGAATAGGCAGTGTTCTGTGTCGTTATAATGGCGTCTGTAAAAAAGACGCACAACCAACAGGAACCAGCCAACAGTATCTGAGGTGTTCGCTTTAATGAGGAGGATCACGATGCCGGTGTTGTCTATCGGACGAACCGTACGTAATACGTACATAGCAGAGCTTGCAAAACTGTGTTTTTGTCGACAACACGAACGTTGTCAACATAACTCACTGGAAATCCAAAATGCTTACACACCGGCGACTTCATTGAAAGAGGAGAGGGTTTAAGTTTAAGTAAACTTCTGCAGTTTAACAAGCACTTCAACAAGCCTGTTTTTTTCCCGCTTGGCAAAAGAAGTAAAGAAGTACAGTATGTTGTAAAGAACCAACTTGCAATATGTAAAGAGGTAGCTAGCACATGTTACTATGAGCTATTAGTTATGCCTATGTCATATATCACAATACTTTCTCTTTCTTTCCGGGCAGATATAACATGTCTTAACTGACAAATATAACACATTTTTACCCATTCTATCAAATATTGCACTACAAAGGGCAACCCTAGTTTAAATGGTCTATAAATTAGCAAAGACCACTTAATATGTGTGACAATAAATAGATTACTGTGGGTTAAAGCACTTCATGTTGGGTGGTTCTTTTCCTTTGAGTCGTGCATTTAAAATCCTTTTATTATCACTAATATAGTGCATGATCCCATCATGGAACTAAAGATGAATGTCCAAAACTACCTATTCTGTTTAGTTTGTAATAGTTCTCAATGTTTACTAGTGGCTTATTACCTGTCTATTACTAAATTATTAACTATTTATTATTACTTATAAAGAAGAAATTCTTCATGATCTTATTCTGCATTGTTAATCCAACCCAATACCTAAACCCAACTACTACTTAAATAACTGTTATTACACGACTGTCTGGATCACTCGATTCTAATTGGTCCATTGCAACATTCCAATTGATGTTATACCATGATAACAACCGTTGAATAGCATAGGCTCCTCCAGGTATTTCAGATCATCTTGACCATCAGTGAACATCTTCACATCTCTGTAGTTGCATTCATCTGCATTCATATTTATCTGGTTATGACACTATTTTTGACTCTTTGGCGTCATCTTACGACTGAACAAAATTTGTAGGTTAGTGTATGCTCCATTCAGCTGGTTTTATTTAAGTCATCCTTGCATGTTGCAACTGTTTGGTGCCATCTTGTGACTGAATACTACATAGGTTAGTGTATGCTCCATCAGGCACATTCAGCTGTTTTAATTTCTGTTAGCTTTGTGTTTAATTAAAGATTGCTAAAGATGAAGAGAAAAACAATTACTGTTCAGAACAGTGTTTTTGTGTTCTGTTATGTAAATAGCAGGATAAAGTACATCCAGGTGGCTGTTTTGACAGAATTAATTAATTCACACTTCAGTCGGGTTGCCAATAAGCCTGTTAGGCGTTATTCATTGATAACAACCTCCTGGATGTACTTTATCCCTTACTTAGTAAGCAAAAATTGAGTTTATTGAAGCAATCCATTAGTTTACCCTAGTATAACGAATGATCACCTCATGGAACTAAAGATGATTGACTAAAACTACCTATTCTGTTTAGTTTGTAACAATTTCAATGTTTGCTAGTGGCTTATTACCTGCCTATTATTAAGATATTAACTGTTTATTAGTACTTATAAAGTACAAATTCTGCATGATCTTATTCTGCATTGCTAATTCTAACCAATACCTAAACCCAACTACTACTCAAATAACTAGTATTACGCAGCTGTTTGGATTACTCGATTCTAATTAGTCAATCGAAACATTCCAATGTATGTTATTTCCAGATAACAACCGCTGAATAAGACAGGCTCCTCCGGGTACTTCAAATCATCTTGACCTTCAGTGAACACCTTCACATGTCTATAGTTACATCTGCATTCATATTTAACTGCCTATGACGCTATGTTTGACTCTTTGGCGCCACCTTGTGACTGAACAAAATACGTAGGTTAGTGGATGCTCCATTCAGCTGGTTTTATTTATGTAATCTTTGCATGTTTGGACTGTTTGGTGCCATCTTGTAACTGAATAATACATAGGTTAGTGTATGCTCCATCAAGTACATTCAGCTGTTTTCATTTCTGTCAGCTTTGTGTTTAATTAAAGATTTCTAAATATTAATAACAAATGATTACTGTTCGGAACAGTGTTTTGTGTCTAATTGTTATGTGATAAGCAGGATAAAGTACCTCCAGGTGGTTGTTTTCACATAATTAATCCATTCACACTTCAGCATGGCTGTCGATAAGCCTGTTAGGTGTTATTCATTGATAACAACCTCCTGGATGTACTTTATCCCTTACTTAGTAAGCAGAAATTGAGTTTGTTGAAGCAAAAGTCATAGTCATGGTTTATTAAAAGCAGCTTGAACCAACATTATGACTTCTGTTAGTGGCACTGGTTGTGTGTGTTTTTGTAGACTCACCCACATGTCGAGCTGAATGTGATTGGCAATGGAGAGCAGCAGTCTCCGCAGATGGAGCAGCTCAAAGTCAGTGGCAGATTGTTGGATGCACAGACACAGCAGAAAGGCTGCGGTCAGTTTGGGATCTTCTCCTCCTGCATCCACCATACTGACGATCTTCTCCAACACCCGATCCTCCTGCTCCATTTGATAGGACAGCGAAACCACCCTACCATCAGAATCCCTCCAGCGAGCGGCCATTTTTTGAGTCCTCCTCCTCCTTACTGACGTCCCACACAGTTTACAGGGAGACGTCGTGGCTGGGGGACACAATGTAGCCATCCAGGACGGAGTCTGAAAGGCTCCCGTGGCCGTCGGGTCTTTGAACATGAAGAGATAGTGCTGACCGAGGCCTATCAGGTCGCCTGGACACAACTCGATTTCGTCCTGGAGCGGGACGCCGTTGTGCGTAACGTGTGCACTGTGCAGGGGTCTGAGTTTGGTTTGCATCTTAGTTTGGTCAGCGGTGGCATCCTGTCGCTGAACGCAGCAGTGCTGAGGTGAAACATCAGGAGCGAAGAGTAAAATGTCCACCTTTAGTGACTCCTGGTTCACTCCGGTGGAGGATTCAGAGGAGCTGCCGAACACACACGTGTTCCCGCTCATCAGATAGATCAGAAAATCCTGATAAGAGATGAACAGAAGAGACAGGGGATTTCATCATGCAAATAACATAACAGTATGTGACAGTAGTAGTATAATGAGTACATTGAGCTGTAGACCTGTAATGAGTACATTGTTTCAATCCTCATGTTCGTAACACAGTTTCATCTTAAAAATGCAACCCAAGCTCATTCTGAAAACGTAGTCCCGTTTCTGGAGACAGCGGAATACGTCCTGGGAGGTACGTATGGCCGCGTTTATTTTTTTCAAGCGAACGCTGCGGGGCGGTGTGACGCCGTTCCCTTTCGTGCTTGCCGGCCGATCGCTTACCTCTTTGTGGAGGGCTTTCCCGCTGCAACCCGTTTGTCCACTCAGCTCATCGTGTACGTCGGCAGGCTGGAGATGCAGAGAGTAGTCGACCACGGCGACCGGTTTCAAATCCGGGGAAGAGCGGTTTCAGCAATCAGGTAAGACAAAAACAGAATCTCAAAAATTAAGTGAACGAGTTTCGTAACAGGGTGAGAACGTGGTGAAATCCGAAAACGCGGTAGAAAAAAAATCAGGGCTTTTCTTTTTTTGGACGGCTTTTGTAAACTGTTGCTCGGGTTGAGGGAAGCAAGCGGGCGGGCGGGTCAATCGGTTAGATTGGTTGGGTTCAAGGAAGGAGGAGGGCGGGTCGGCCGATTGGCCGGTCGCGCAGTCAATCGTCCGGTCAGTCGGACAGCGGCCTCTGGCGGGTTCACGCGAGAACAGCGCGGGCGCGAACCGCACTCGCGAGAGGCATCTGAGACGCGAAAAAGCGCACAACAGCGGCCTCTCGCGGATTTGCGAAAACAAAAACTGCAGCCGTACGTACCCGCCGGGACGTATTCTGCGGTCTCCAGAAACGTCCACGAGACTACGTTTCCACAATGAGCCCGGGTTGTAAAAATGTTGCCAAACTTTGACACATGCTACTTTTTTTCTGTTGCTAAATAGTGAGTCAACATTTTTTGACTTATTAGCGAATTCACAATTGTAATCCGCAGTTGGTCAGAACATCAAATACCACCCAAAATATTAATAACACTCAAAATCAAATTCACGTTATTTACTACTGGCTTATTGCCTGCTTATTATTAAGATTTTAATGACATATTCGTAAAAAAAAAAAAAAAAAAAAAAAGAATATGTCATTTAAATCTTAATAATAAGCAGGTAATCCAAAAATTCAGTCAGTCAGTCAGTCAGTCAGTCAGTTAGTCAGTCAGTCAACAGCGACCTTTAGTGGATTTATGTGAGAACAGCATGTGCGTATGGCACTCGCAAGAGAAATTTGAGATCTCAAAGAGCGTACACAGCGGCCTCTGGTGGATTAGCGAAAACAAAAACTGCAATAACAAAAAAATGTAGCTCCTGGGACGTATTTGGCGCTCTCCAGAAATGTATATGGGGGTACATTTTCAGAATGAGCCTGGGTTGGACTTTTAGGACCATTTTATAAAATTAAGAAACAATTCTAGCTTAAAATCCTACATTTGTTGTGTTAAGAGCATTGAAACGTGCTTCATCTGATGTCTGAAGAGTGTGTGTTGACAGCCAGCTGTAGGGAACAGGAGGAGGTATAAGCAAAACCTTGTGTAAATTCTTCATCTGCTTACAGTGTGGTGTCAAAACAGCCTGCAGTGTTAATGGCCTGATCCACTTAGTGCTGCTAAAGCTGATGATTCTCCTGATGTGGACGAGAGTCTCTGCGCACCACGAGCGGTGACTGACACTTATCCACACTTAATCCCCTCAGCACCTGCTTCACTCTCATTCAACCCACCATTAACTGTTCAGCTCCAACAAGATGTGGAGAATTTAAAATGCTGTAGCATTTTCACATTTCCGGGTTTCTCAATAGAGGAAGTCGTCATAGTTGGGTAAACTAGGAGCAAAGTGAATGAGAGAGTACGACAGATCTTTTTATTGTTATTTTTCGAAAATTCTCCTTGAGTTAGACAGCTGACTTGATCCATTTTTGAATCCATTCAGCCTTTCTTGTTCTGGTGGAGTCACTATTAGCTTAGCATAATGAATTGAATCAGATTAGACCATTAGCGTTTCGCTAAAAGCAAAAATAGATAAGAGTTTTAATTATTTTTCTATTTAAATTCAAGACACATTGTGTAATAAAAGCAATGTAAAATTGGAAAATGACTCTTTTACTGGGCAAATATTAATATACACTCAAAAGTTTGAAAAGATCACAATTTTTTCAACTTGAGCGTTTTGCATGATTGCTCAATTTGTACCGTGTTATTTGATCGAATCACATCATTCACACTCACTCGCTTGGCGTTTCATTCATGTCTGTTGTGAATGTAATAATAATATTAATAGACATTAACCTCTGTGGTGACGCGGTGGCGCAGTGGGTATTGCTGTCGCCTCACAGCAAGAAGGTCGCTGGTTCGAGTCTCGGCAGGGTCAGTTGGCATTTCTGTGTGGAGTTTGCATGTTCTCCCCGCGTTTGCGTTAGTTTCCTCCGGGTGCTCCGGTTTCCCCCACAGTCCAAAGACATGTGGTAGGTGAATTTGGTAAGGTAAAACTGTCCGTAATGTATGTGTGTGAATGAGATGGGTTGCAGCTGGAAGGGCATCTGCTGTGTAAAACATGTGCTGGATAAGTTGGCGGTCCATTCCACTGTGGCGACCCCAGATTAATAAAGGGACTAAGCCGAAAAGAAAATGAATGAGTGAATGAATGAACCGTTGTCGCTGTAATGTGAGTGCGGGAGAATAGGTTACTTTTAACGGGTGTCTTGAAATCACATTCAACGGTTTACCTCTAGGAGACTTGTAAAATGAGGGGGCCAATAATATTGACCTTTTTTTATGTAAAAACTGCATTTATTTCAGCCAAAATAAAACAAATGAGACATCTTCTCCAGAAGAATACTGTGGAAAAAAAGCCTTGCTCTTTTAAAAATCACTTATCAAATATTTGGAAGACTAAAACAATTCACAGGACTGCTGATAATATTGCCTTCAACTGTACATAACTGAGTCATCATTGAACTCAGTGTTGATTCAGTTCAATTCAATGTCAGCGTAAAGTTAATTAGTTATGAAATTAGATCATTTTTATATCTAAGCTGCTCTACAGAAGACAACAGTGTCATTATTCTGTGTTAATTCAGTGTCAATGCTGCAACACTGATCAATTACGAAACAAGCAAACCAAAGAAACTACGCCAGTTAATCAGTTATTTCCAATGTTTTACTTATCAATCGTTTCTTGTGGAAATTAACTCTGATGTGGATAATAAAGTGGATCAAATGAGTTCGCTTTCAAGGCCGGTGTCCTGACATTTTATCCTACCCCTCAGATTATGCAACCAACACTGTATTTAAATGGTTCTGAGGTTGGGGCTAAGGATTAGGGCAACATTACAGCTTCATATCACACTACTCCACATTAAAATTTACACTGATAGCAAAATGTGATGGCTAGCATATTGCATCATACTTTTTGAATGGGAGGTAGGACATTCTGACAAGGTAGGACAAATCGACAGAACAACGGGAGCAGTTTAAATGTCAAGAGTTTTGCCTCGTCGATTATTCTCCAGTATCAATGTAACTTATTGTATTTTAGAGCTGCACAATATACTGCTTCAGCATTGTTATTTCAATGTGTGCATCTTTAATAGTGTCACGATCACCAGCAATCCAAACCCCATAGATTGCTGGAAAACAATCGCTAACAGACTATTTCATGGACTACATCTCCATACATGCACTCCGCTCACACACACATGTTCCTGATCCTGACTGATTGCACACACACCGCCGGAGGATTGTCAACGACTGAATTCACACACTATTTAAGCTGCACACACAGACACCTCGGGACTGAGTCTTGCCATATTGTAATGTTTTCATGTCTGAGTATTTGCCTGTCAAGCCTTCCCTGTTCCAAGCCTCGCCTTTGTTCTTCCGTGTATTGATCCTTAGCCGCATAGCCTGACCCCTTTGCCTGCTTGACTACGATTTTGGATAACCCTTATTGTACTGCTATGCAGTGGCGCAACAAGGGGGTATGCAGTATATGCGGCGCATAGGGGCGCCACACATGGGGGGGGGGCGCTGTTGTGCCAAAACTATTTTTAAAATTAATCCGTATTAAAAGTTTCAAATAATAAAAATAAATAAATATGTTTTGTTAAAAAACATTATTTTGGATTTTAAACGAATATAATATTGTTATTGTTTAATTCAAAATCATTTAACACAATAACATGCAGTCCCACAGCCGAAAGTGTTCATGTAGATGTAACTGTTTAGATTTGTTTTTATTTTTATCAAAATAAACTGTCAAATCATACATAATGTCAAAAGTTATAAGATTAATCTGAAAATTTGTCTTCATTTATTATTAATTAATTAATATAAAATAAGAGGGATCACACAAAATTTGAACCCGCATACCCCTCAGTAAATGTGTAGTTGCGCCCCTGCTGCTATGATCTCTACCTGTATGACAATTTTGCTAAATAAATGCTGCATTTGGATCAGCTATTACGGTGTTCATCATAGTCAATCCGCAACCATTACAAGTAGTCACATTACAATAAATGTAATGTATCTGGATTATATTCGATTAGGAGCCAAAGTTCAAAACATATTTATTACACATAACTTAATTTGTAAACTAATTAGACTAGTTTTCTTTGCATATGTGGATTTCTTTGGTTGTTACCAAAATCTGGGGAAAATTTCAAGTCAACGTCACCTTTAGAAATAAGCTTTCTGCGGAAAATGGAGGCGCATTGAATATTTTCCATGCTGTGCATCAATATAACGATGCTACGAAAATCAATTCCATATCAGATCAAATTTACAACGTTGATTTTATTTAAATGAACGTTTCCTCAAGTTCCTCCAACTATACAAGAGATAAGACACTACAGGAGAGATAAGACGCTACTGAAAAAACACAAACTGTTCCGGCTGGAATGCAGGACTAAAAGGACAAAGGACAGAGAAGTGAATGAGGAACGGTGCTGCGTGGCAGAATGAGCTGTGTTTCTGACCCGCAGCTTCAGTAAACAATACTGATTATTGCCTACAGTAAAGAGCTCGCAACTCTGCAATTATTATAACTGCTGATTATAGTTCAGCGCTTCGGGGAGACAATGCTTTATATAATTACTGCTATAAACCACTGGCATGCTGATTCCTCTCTCGCATGCATTGAGAAGCGTTGAGAAACAAAATCCAAAAGTTTGTCTTTGCAATCTTTAATTAGAGTAAAATGAATAAAATGATATCTCTGTATTTGTAGCTGGGCATGTTGACCAATTCGTAAATGATATCTGACTCTGTTCTAGTATTTAAACATATTCATTCATTCGTTTTCCTTCAGCTTAGTCCCATGTTCATAGAAAGAGCAGCCAGAAAAGGGAAATTGATGGATTTTTACCAAATATTGGCATCATTGACACATAACAATGTACAGCACCCATAACTGTCAGTGTGTTTGTGTGCTCTTTATCCAGTTTTTATTCTAATTTGCAGTTAAGTGGAAGAATTAAATACATTGAAATGCAAATCAAAGTGTAAATAGCAGAAGTGAACAAACTGATTTTCCCAAATAGTAAATATTAATTAGACACCAAATATAAAAGCAGACACTAACCCGCTATAACATCATCACCAATGATTAAACCTCCAAAAGACAGACGAAAACAGAGGGGAGCTTGAACTCGGTGGATTTCAGACAAGTGCTTGATTGTTATGCATGATGTATTTCTTTGGATGGTGGGAGGAAACCTGAGAACCGGGGGAAAACCCACGCGGACATGAGGAGAATATACAAACTTCTCACACAACCAAGCCGGTAGACAGTGTTCTTGCTGTGGGGCTCACAGTGCTATCCACTGGGCCGCCGTGCCGCCTGATCGTAGGAGAAGTAGGAGAATTAGGGAGGAAGGGGGGTTTCTTCCAAACAAAGATAATGTGGACTGAAAACTGTGGCTATTTATAGTACCTTAGGGCACGTGATCCTCTCGAAATTAGCACTTAAGGAGAATGAATGGAAAATGTATTCACAAATCTTAAAAATGGCTTCCAGAGCAAATGCTATTAAAGGGTCACGAAACACCAAAACACATGTTTTGAGCTGTTGACAGTCGTATATGTGTCCCACACTGCTAAAAACACTATTAAGACACCTATATTTCACTAAAAAGTGTAAATTGGTTGTTTTTGCGTTATTTCAAGCAAATTCGTACTTCCGGTTTGAAAAGAATTTTTGAAGCTGCGTCACGGTCATGACATAATAGCGTGTATTCCAGCGTGCAGACTGGACGCCTGTGCCAGAGTGTGTCTTATTACGTCTTACAGTGTGATGCATTAATGCATGAGTAAGGCTTGGTTCAAACCAATCAGCGCGCTCTATTGTGCAACTTCATTAATATTCATTACTGTCACAGTGTTTAGACGACAGAGACGCCACATTGTGTTGGCAAAACAAAGCGTGAAGTGTTGCTTTTATAGTTTGCTGCAGTTAAGTTTTGTTTTCTTTTTCTCTCTGTGAGAGCGCAGCTGGAGTCACGTGTGGGTTAACAGAGTACACGACGCTCGACAACAATAACTTACGTGTCTACGGAGGATTATTGTTTACCTGAGAGCTGTTCACATCTGCAAACGCTGAGATCCGCATTCGCTTGTAGTCTTCTCTTCATAAAGACGCGGCTCTAGTTGCTGGTGATTGTCCTGTCTCAACAGATTTGGTAAGTGAGCGACCAGTGCTCTTTGTTTATTCAGTTTGTTCGTATCGAACTTAGTTAACTATTGCACCGTAACATGTTAGGACCACAACCAAACTTTAACCTCGTGTAGGGTTTTCACCGCATTTAGTGACCGGAATAACACACGCGGCTTTCTGACTCTACCTGCCGTGTGCATCTAAGTTTCCGGGAAATGCTGAGGTTTTTTTTCTCTCATTCGCCGTGCGGTATCAAACATTGCATGAAAAATACACGCTTAGAGCAGTTCCTCGAATCAAATATCTCGTTTGTTGCGAGGGGCATGAATGAATTCCCTGAATGAAAGAGCCAAACTGCAGTTAAAGTCCACCATTTAATAATTTGGCAAATAATTCGACTACAGATGTCCATGTAGGTTAAACACCATCACTTTCTACTGTGTGTGTGTGTTTTGACTCTGAAACTTGCTCGTGCCCAAATAGACACTCCCACACCATCCCACTTTTCTTCCTCCGACACTCCCCCCTAAACAGAGCTGGACACGCCCACTTTTCTGACTTTTTCCAAAGTAGAGGTGTGAAAACACCCTGCTGAAACGAGGGGGTTTCATGGCCCTTTAAAGACACAAACCATCCAATTCTAATAATCAAAACCAGTATATTTAAATGGTTTCTAATATTATCTGGGACATGTTTTATGTTTTTAGTATAGTTACACCAGAGAGCAAAACATATATAGAGTATAGAGACCAGTATTTGTTTCCATTAAAACCAACACCATTTTCATTATACTCATTACCAAACTATTATAAACTCTATGATCAATTGTAAATATGCCACTGGAAGTGATTTGTGAATGGTGTTTCACGTATCTTTAAATATGGCTGTTTATTTCCACGTCCACACTCAAGCACTCGGGTCTTCCAGGGTTGTGTGTACACGCAAAAACTCACACACCCTTAACAGTGCACACTCAGCAGAACTCACTATGAGGAACAGCAGAGCAGCACATTTCCTGACTGAAAACACGCTTGGCATGACACACATTTGTGAGCTGAAGAATTTTACACACACGCACAGTCGCGCACACATGAAAATCCAACCCAGTGTCGGGTCAAATATGGAAAAACCCAACTGCTGGATTTAAAAGTGTCATTTAAGTTTAATTGGGGGAAAAAAGAGTAATCCAACTATTAATTTTGTCTGTATTTGACTCAACATTGGGTTTGAGACAACCCAGCATTTTTAAAGTGTACATATCAGATGTACACTCTGATAAAACTTGGGTCAAATTTGGACAAACTCAAGAGTTGGGTTAAAAAAAAAAGTATTTAATAAAATGGAATTAAAAACAAACAAAAATACATTGGGTCTTTCAATATTTCACCCAACACTGGGTTAATACAACACATTTTTATCAGAGTGCATGATAGATTGATGATTAAAAAATAAATAATTCTGATATTATCATTAATTCTGATTAATCATGTTATTGTGATTCATTGATGGGTAATGTTTAATTTTAAGTTGTTCTTGTTACATATACTCTAGAAATGCTGGGTTGTTTTAACCTATTGTTGGGTCAAATATTAACAATCCCAACAATGGGTTAATTTTTTTTATTTTAAATTTAAACTAAACATTTTAACCTAAGAGTTGGAGTTTGTCCAAATTTGACCCAACATTTGGTTAAGACAACCCAGCATTTTACAGTGTACATATTGGATATATAATCTGAGATAACTTGGGTCAAATATAGACAAACTCAACAGTTGAGTTAAAAAAGTAGTTTAAATTGAATTAAACATTCATTCAATGAAAAAAAAAATTTTTTTTTCAATCTTTGACCCAACATTGAGTTAATACAACCCAGAATTTTTATTAGAGTGTATATGAATTAATTATAATTAACTCTGGTTAATCATGTTATTGTGATGCATTGTTGGGTAATATTTTACATTAGTTGTTCTTGGTAATTACACTCCAAAAATATTGGGTTGTTTTAACCCATTGTTGGTCAACAATTTAGCCTACCAAATTCACAGTCTTTGGACTGTAGGGGAAACCGAAGCACCCGGAGGAAACCCACGCAAACCCAAGGAGAACATGCAACCTCCGCACAGAAACGCCTAGTGAGCCAAGGCTTGAACCAGCGACCTTCTTGCTGTGAGGCGACAGCACTACCTACTGCGCCACTGCTTCGCCCATAATAAATAATAAATAACAAAATAAAATAATTTAATTAAATTAAATAATAAATTAAAATAAATTAATAAAATAAAATAAAATAATAAAATATAAAATAAATAAATAAAATAATATAAAATTAAAAAATTAAAGAATAAAAATAAAAATAAATAAAATAAAATAATAAATTACTAAAATAAAATAATGAAATAAAATAAAATAAGCATATGCAAATAAGCATAATTTTGCATATGGATTTTGAAAAATTGAGTTATCATGCATCATAACAATGTGTACAACAGCTTTATTTTTCCCGCACAATAAAATGTGTCCTGTTTTATGGTAAAAGAATAACAAACACTACACATTTAACTATGATTTACAGAAGACACCAACTAAAAATGTCAACAAACTGTGTAGTTTTTATGTCCAGAAATAATTATTTGATGGTATATATATTAAAATACCTTATATATTAAATATTTACGTAGCATAGAGCAGAAACTAAATACTCATCATCAATTGGCATTAAAATTTATATTTTAAAATTAATTTTATAATTTTCAATAATAAATGTAAAATTTTTATAATATTTTATCCATTTGACAGAAATATAAGTTTAGTATTTGAAAAACAAATTTCATTATTTTCATTTATTTCACTATGTACAGTTAAGAATAAGCATTTAGCAATAAGCATGTTCCCCTTTAAATATCATTTAGTGCTGCTTTTAATCATGTTTAGGTTTACTGGGGGATTATGTGATTCGATGTGCTCTTAATGTGTGTGTGTCACGCGTTTCAGCATGTTGTGGTTTCTTAAGAAGGTGTGTGTGTGTGCGCGTGTGTGTGTTAAGCACCAGCAGGTCCTCATGATAAGCAGAGCCCCAGTTTATCTGCTCTCCCTCTGTCAGGCGTCCCAGGATGACTGGAGGAAACACATGATCACCTGTGTTTCACATGTCTGCGCAGATCCTGCCACTCTGACCTGTGCTAATCCTGACCAGAACTCCTCATCAGATTAAACCGTGTTGGAGTCAAGACCGCAGCGCACTGTCAACATCACAGCTATTACTGCCAGTGGCTTACGTAAGGTTGGAGAAAAGCTTCGGAAACTGCTTGGAAATACAGATTCAGCAACAAAACGCTGCGCTTGGTATTACCATGCATTCTTATCTGTTCATCATGAGCACTTTTTAGACCCTTCCCTGCTGAAAAATCCAGCTTAAACCAGCCTAGGCTGGTTGGCTGGTTTTAGCTGGTCGACCAGGCTGGTTTTGGAGGGGTTTTGGCCATTTCCAGGCAATTTTCAGCCATTTCCAGCCTGGTCTTAGCTGGTCAGGCTGGAAAATGACCAATTCAAGTCAAATCCAGCTAAAACCAGCTTGACCAGCCTGGTAGAAAAAAAGTAGATTTTTCACCATAGGTGCCCTTTAAAATGTAAAACCTTTTAAATGTGTTTAAAACGCCAGAGACATTTTTTAAACCTCCTAAAAAATGATTAATTACTAATTTCTGTTGTGCCAAAGAAGACTTGCATTATACAGTATAATACCTTCGGTTTAAAAGCTTCATCAAAATCCCACAGTTGCCGTAAAGCAGCGGTTTCCCAACCTGGGGTCCGTGCCTTCCTGTTAAACATAATTTGTGAAAATTTTATAAAAAAAATAAAATTCTCAGGAGCGCTAATAATTTTGACTTTAACTGATAATCGTTTTGAATAATCGTGATTACAATTATGACCAAAAGAATTGTGATTATGATTTTTCCCAATATCGAGCGGCCCTACTATTATATACGTATTTTTAAGTACCAAAAAAAAATGAATCAAAACACATGCTTAAAATTCCAACATAATAGTAAAAATAACTTTAAATAATTAATTAAATTTTGCCCACTTGCGCAATGTGCTTGTCCAACGTGTCGTAAAGGCAAAATCAAAACAAAATTGGCAGAGAAACGTAAATGCAGTGATTCTTCAGAGGCGAAGAAAAATATTACAGTATGACAAAGCCTACCTAAATTTTGGTTTTATTGAAGGCCAAGACAAGTTAAAACTGATTAATTTATATTTTCTATACATATTATATATTAATATTACACAAACACACACATACAGTATATATATATATATATATATATATATATATATATATATATATATATATATATATATATATATATATATATATATATATATATACAGTACATATGTGTGTGCATGCGTGTGTATTTATATGGTGGGGGGGCTCCAATGTTTGTATATGTTAATGGGGGGGGGGGGGGGGGGGCCTAAGAAAAAGGTTGGGAACCACTGCCGTAAAGAACCAATTGGTACCAAGCTTGATACTTTTGGTCAACCTACTAATGACTAGTTTTGTAGTACATGTCCTGTGTTGTGTTGTCAATTTATGTTGTTTGATGTAGCACCTTGGTGCTGGAGGAAGATTTTTCGTTTCACTGTGTACTGCACTGTTTATTGTTGAAATGACAATAAATCCAACTTAAGTTGACTTGAGTTGACTTGACTTGACATACCAGGGTTTAAATAAGATTCAGAGAGTGAATATTCCCAGTGTATATTTCCAGTGTATATTTCCAGTGGTCAAACCCCAAATGTTGGTCACTTTGCTCAAAGCTGATACCTTTTTATTTCAAAAAGGATAGCTTAAGAGCAAATAATGTTGAATCTAGTATCTTTATATCACAGAGCAAGGCTGTAAAACTCAGTTCCTTGAGGGCCACAGCTTTGCACAGTTTAGTTTTAGTTTAACCTGATTAAACAAATTGAAGCCTACGGTCTTTTTGAAACCTATACAAGTAAGTTTGTTAAAACAGGGTTGGAGTTTGACACCCTTGGCATAGAGCAGTGGTCACCAAACTTGTTCCTGGAGGGCCGGTGTCCTGCAGATTTTAGCTCCAACCCTGATCAAACACACCTGAACAAGCTAATCAAGGTCTTACTAGGTATACTTGAAACATCCAGGCAGGTGTGTAGAGGCAAGTTGGAGCTAAACCCTGCAGGGACACCGGCCCACCAGGACCAGGATTAGTGACCCCTGGCATGTAGTACCAGTTTTCAAAACAACAACTAGCACCAAAATTAGCGATGGTCCAAGCATCCTACCTGTCTGTGGCTGTATCCTTGCAGGAGGAGGAAATATGGGAAATCAAAGGGAAGGTGGATGGAGTACTGCGTGTGGTTGTCGTCACTGCTTTCCGTCTCCTCTTTCTCCGCATTGAGACGCTGCACCTCTTTATCCGCCTCTGCTTCGGGATCATCCCGCGGGGCTGCAGGACGGCTCACGCTGGCTTCTTTCCCCATAGTGGAGACGTCCATGTCACTTAAGCTCCTCCAGATGCCCAGAGCGTCCACTCCCTCGTGCGTACCGTCCACAAACAGCGAGGTGACCCGTGAACGGGCATGCTGCAGCTTTCGGGCCTGGGCATTGAGTCCTGCAGAGATAACATGTAAACAAAAGCATGATTTGCTTATCAAAATGTCACTTTGTCATTGTAGCAACCAATGGAGATCATAACACTGATTAGTCAGCTTAAGTCTGGCTCACACTCTGTGATTAGGTGAAGATTATTTATAAACTAATTTCGAGAGGATCACGTGCTTATGATTGACCACAGCCGGTCCCTCATTATCCAATTTATGCTTCACCAATCAGACGATTCCTAAGCCTCTATCAATACCTCAAGTTATATCACAGCCATCTTTGTTTTAAAGAACCCCCCCCTTCCACCCCATCTCCTCCCCCTTTCCTAGATGGGTGGCACGGTGGCCCAGTGGTTAGCACTGTTGCCTCACAGCAAGAACGCCACTGGTACTCCAGCTGACATTTCTGTGCGGAGTATACATGTTCTCCCCGTGCTCACATGGGTTTCTCCCGGGTTCCCCGGTTTCATCCCACTGTCCAAAAACATGCAACTTAAGTTAATTGACTAATCTAAATAGGCACCTTAGACATGCTCCTGGTAAGTAGTTATCTCTTAAGAGCAATCACTGTCTGTTTATTAGCTACTACTGCAAGGGAGTTCTCGGGATCTACCTGAGCTCAAACTCCCCTCTCGCCTATTGATAAGGCTAGAAGCTACTGATGATGGGGAGGAGCTAGTGAAAAAGGGGAGGAGCTGATCGTGATGGGGAGGAGCTATTGAGTGCAAAGATTGGATTACTATTTTTATTTTGGATTGTTTGACCACTTAAACTCTGCGGACCCGGTACCGGGTCCGTGACGTCATCGACTTTCGCTTTCAGATTTAAAGGGCTAGCGTTGCACCAGACCCCCGTAAGTGGTGTTGTTTGAAAGTGTAGAATCTCTATTTTATGCACATATGCATCACTTTGGTTTTTATTTACTGTATAAAAGTTATTCACACTTAAATATACAGTATTTTGGATACCCGAGCTGGGTATTTTACATTGGTTCATTTTTATATTTTTTCATATGACACATGTACAAGTTATAGCTCAAATGAAAGCTCTTGCCGGTGCTCATACGGTTCTAGCATTCTTTTTACTGAATTATATTCATATGCCAAACAGTTGTTGAATGAATTGTGGTGTTTCCATGGCACAGAAATGTAAACAATACATTCATGATCACTAAGCAGCCCCAGATAGCACAGACAGCTGTCATCTCTTACCTTATGCTGTGCCCTTCAGGGCCATTCTCCTCTGTTTTTGAGGTGATGTGCATAAGTAATCCTTTTATATGTCTGATGTGGTCCAAACACAGTGAATCATGTTTGATCAAACAAAAGAATAGTGAAATATGTAAACAAGGATCGGTCTCTGTGGCTTGTACAGCACCTTTCATCAGTTGGAATACAGTAACTTTTGCATAGATTATGGTGGAGACATTTTTCTTTTTTTCCTATGATTACAGACATGTGCAGGAACCAACAAAATTGATTACAGCACGCTAGACCACACAGAACCTAAAAGATACACTTTCAAATTTGAGTTTATTAAAAAAATACAAAAAGCGCCTCTTTTTTAGGTGTTTATTATAACACAGACGACATATACAGTTATTTTAAACATTTTTAATAGTGTTTTATGAAAATTCAAAGGGTCTTCTTTAAAATTATACCAAATTTTTGCATTTACACCTCTGCATGTGGATTTGGGAAGCTTTTAAATTTAGGTAGGCAAAATCCAGGCGGAAATCCCCAAATAGCAGCAGAGTTTAAGGGGTTAACTCTCCTATGCAAGCGATTATCTGATGGTAAATGTGGTTGTTCTCATGACTCAAGTACTAAGGTACTATTAGTGGTTTTGCTAATGTATTTTGCAGTTGAAGGACTGTTAAACGTTGACTAGAAAACATTTTAATTTTCAGTTAGACAATTTGGGATGAAACTAAACTCATGCACCACACATTTGAGTGTATAAGTGTGTCATCAGGGACGCAACTCAAGTGTTCCTTAAATTTTGATCCCAACTGTAGCTATAAATTGGCCTCATTTATTTTAGGTGATCCGCTATAAGATGACTCTGGATGATAGTGACGTAAGGTAAACAGCATTGCCGGGCTGTGAAATGTTCTCAGAGAGGTCAGGCTTTCACACCCATTGGCGCTCTTGGGCGTTATCAGCGGTGGAAATGGGCGGTCGCCTGCATTGTTCTGCCAGAACACACATTGACGGGGCCGAGCTTCCCCAGTCACGGATTCTCAAGGGAAACCTGTGGAACACCACAGCCCCATGCCAAAACCCACAAGAAAAAAAAAACACCCTCGAGAGTGCAGGAAACACGCTCGGAAAGAACAACAAGCGGCCATTTCAATGCTAGCATGGTGGGAAACTCAGTGTGAGAGCTGATAGGACTATCCCAATAAAACATACTTCTGAGAGAGCAATTTCGCTAAGCTTCTTGCTGACAGGCTTTTGTTGGGATAAGCCATGAGGCACCTCAGACTGTTAAAACATTCCTAAATTGTGTCAACTGGAAGGCAGATCAAAGGTCAGACAGTCAAAACATCTCTAAAGGCCTGTTCACACCAAGAATGATGTTAACTGTATTCGTGTCCACGACAATCCATGATAACTTTTTGTTTATTACAAGTTTTGACATCAGCCACTTTAATTGATTATGCTCTACAATGCCAAATGGACTCCGATTGCCTGATTGTCTGTGTTTCTTATTGTTCGTCAACTGAAATAAACAGTTTTCAAAGTGATTCCGATGATATCCACCCAGAGTGTGTAAATGATCTTAAGAAGCAGCTAAAGGCTCTCCTATTTTAGCAGAACTCAACAACTAAACAACCTTGTAACAACATACTTGCATATATAAAATGCATTGCATTGCAGAACTTGTCTCTGTTGGTCAATCTAAAGCAAGTCACCTTGGATAAAAGTCTGATAAATGCCTAAATGTAAGTGCAAACAGTTCTTAAAGCAGGATTGTCCAAACTCTGTCCTCTAGGACCAGTGTCCTGTATAGTATAGTGTTCAACTTCCTTCAATACACCTGCCTGGAAGTTTGTAGTTTACTTAGAAAGAGCTTGACTAGCTGGTTTAAATGTGTCTAACTGGGGTTGGAACTAAACTCTGCAGAACACTGAGGACTGAGGCCCCGTTTACACCAATGCGTTTTAGTTTTAAAACATATAAGTTTTGCTACGGTTACCGCATCCGTCCACACTACGCCGGAGTTCTGGAGCGCTTGAAAACGGAGTGTTTTGAAAACGCTGGAGAGGCCATTTCCATTCTAAAACGCTGCTGCTCTGTCTCAGTGTGGATGAGGAAAAACGGAGACATCTGAAAACGGAGGCGGGGCAGCTGAGATTCTTTACCTGATTGGGGCTTTTGTGTCATTGCCTTCGTCACTGTATCCTTCCCTTATTCGTCAAGCCTCTATCACATGACTATAACACATGGCTTTAACGCTACCAGAAGACAGTAAACAACAACATGGGCACAGAAATGTGAGCGTTGTTTGCACTATTGTCTGTTTTAGACGCCATTGTGCAGTTATTCATTTGTTACATTTAGTAACAACTCAACCTCGTCGTCTGTCCACAAAAATATCTCTCTTGCTTTCTTTGCCATCGCGTTTAATGTTCAATGAGCGAGACGCATGCTTTCTGTTTATACTAGAACACGCATACCCAGAGTGCGCGAACGGTCACGTGATATACGTTTTTGGAGGCGTAGTGTGGATGGAGATATGTTCAGAGACGCTAGTGTGGACGCGGATCGTTTTTGATCTAAACGCAGTTTTAAAACTAAAACGCACTAATGTAAACGGGCCTGAGTTTGGACACCACTGCCTTAAACCACTGAAGACTCCAGATGAGTACTTAAAGGGACAGTATACGGTAATATATTATCATTTAATCATCCTCCACTTGTTCAAACCTGTTTGAGTTTCTTCTGTTGATCACAAAGGAAGGTATATTGAAGAACGCTGGTAAAAACAGCCATTTATACTATGGATGTCAACGTTTCCTAGAATATCTTGTTTTTTGTGTTGGACAGAATTAAGAAATTCCTAAAAGTGTTTAGGACCAATTGAGTGCTAGTAAATGAAGAGGAAGTTTTGGGTTCTATTTTTTGGGTGAACTGTCCCATTAACCCTTATATGCTGTTAGTATGTTGGTATGTTTTTACCCACTCTAGGGTGATGTTGAGTCTTATGCTGTGTTCACCCCAGACGCAGAAATAGTGTCAAGCGTGAGTGATTTACATTTTAAGTCAATGCAAAGGCGCGAATAGACATCCTGCAGAGCAATACGTGCGAATGGCGTGGCGTGAATTGAGCGTTTTGCCGTTTGATACGCTTAATGCGCAAATCGCACAAACTGCTTGAGTTGAAAAATCTGAACTTCAGCGGACATTAAGGCTGCGTTAACCAATCAGTCTGCTGTTGTGGGGGCATGATTATGACGTAGCACCTGTTGTTGATGTGCCTGGGGAAAATCCGACACTGACAACAGTTCATTAAACTGGGCTCGGCTCAGTCAGAAGCACCGCTGAAAGCCTCCGTCATCCAGGTTAAGTTTTTGGAGGAGTTTATGAGCTCACAGAGCTGGGTGCACCTCTGAAAGGATGTAGTGGACTCAGCGACGGCTCCAAACGAATCAACGCTGTTTTTCAGCCTTCATAAAGCACATAATCAAAGTTATTGTCTCAATAAAATCCATGTTAGCCATTAAGCAACAAAGCTACTGTCACCGGGCAGACAGAAGCCCTGCCCATGACGCGAATCTGCGTCTGTTCTGAAGTGAATTTGACCGCGCAAATGAAGTGGACTTGACGGGCGAATTAATCGAATTTTGAATCGCGAATGAAGCGAGTAAACTCAAATGTTCACACATCTATTTACACGCAAATATCCGGATTTATCCGTGCGTTCCATGTCTGGTGTGAACACAGCATTAGGTCCAATCCTAATTCTACCCCTTAGCCCTTCCCCTTACCCGTACCCCTTGTTTTGCCTGTTCATGAGAAGGGGTAGGGGCGTCCCAATTCTCTTTAGCTACAAGGCGTAGGGTTAAGGGGAAGGGGTAGATATCCCTCGAAAGGGAGATTTTTCAGAACCACACTTGAAACCAAGAGGTAAGAAAATTTCCCAGAATACACCAGCCAAAACGGCAGTATAGCTGCATAGTATAGCTATAGTCAGGAGATCCACAAATTAGTATTTTTTGTCATTGTTGAATTTTTACAACAAACAAGCACATGTTTTAATATATTCATATCCACGTTCGTGTTTTACCATCATGGTTAAAAAAATGCTAAAATAAAACCCCCTAAATTTGACTATCTATAATCTATAATAATAACTCCTGTATAGCAGTCCCACAACATTCTGACACTCAATGACACTGGAATACCCTGTCAGAAAAGTCTAATGGCTGGAAATGACCTTTTTTAATAAAAAACTAAATCAACAATACACTCTGGGCTAATTGACTACCTTTTCATTATGTTTGTGGCTGTTTTTGCCGCATTGACTTCCATTATAATGACATTTTTTGATTGCAAAGGTATGACACCATATTATCATGCATTCTTGATTGTTGCCGGTTTTCCCTGTTGGGAAGAGTTCGAATTAGTTATTTTCACTGTTGATCATCAATTAAAATCAAGCCAAGCTCATTCTGAAAACGTAGTCCCACGGACGTTTCTGGAGACAGCGGATTACGTCTCGGGGGGGTACGTACGGCAGCGTTTATTTTTTTCAAGCGAACGCTGCGGGGCGGTGTGACACCGTTCCCTTTTGCGCTTGCCTTACCTCCTTGTGGAGGGCTTCCCCGCTGCAACCCGTTTTTCCACTCAGCTGAGCGTGTATGTTGGCAGGCTCGAGATGCGGAGAGGGGTCGACCACGGCGACCGGTTTCGAGTCCGGAGAAGAGCAGTTCCAGCAATCAGGTAAGACAAAAACAGAATCCCAAAAATTAAGTTAACGAGTTTTGTGACAGGGTGAGAACACGGTGAAATCCGAAAACGCGGTGGAATAAAAAAAAAAATCAGGGCTTTTATTTTTTTGGACGGCTTTTGTGAACTGTTGCTCGGGTTTAGGGAAGCGGGCGGGCGGGCGGGCGGGTCGATCGGTAAAATTGGTTGGGTTCAGGGAAGGAAGAGGGCGAGTCGGCCGATTGGCCGGTCGCGCAGTCAATCATCCGGTCAATCCGGACCTTTGTGCACTTACATTGAGAAAATAAAAAAATAAGCAGCTCAGCTCTCAGAAAATAGTCAACATAGTAAGTATGTGTATTTATGCACATACATTAAAACTTTGGGGTTTCACTCCACTGAACTCCATATAAAAGTCTGAAACTTTTGCTGCACAGGCTTATCTAAAGGGTTAATAGTGTCAAAGCATGATGATCAACAGTAAAAATTACTAATTAGACCTCCAACAATTAAGATTGCATGATTATATGGTGGCATGGTTACAATCAAATATCATTATAATGGAAGTCAATGGGGAAAAAACATCCACCAACATAATGAAAGGGTAGTCAGATTGAACAGTACACAAGGGTTAAGGTTTACACCACAGATGGACAGTTACCTGCAGTGATGGTGTCTGTATCCTTGGCACTTTGCGCCTCTACAGTTGCTCTCTTCTGGATCTCGAAGCGTCTGGAGAATCCCTCCTTGGGTTTCCAGAGTGACTGCAACATGAGCGGCTTCTCATAATCACCGACAACTCGAAAGCACTCAGTCTTCCACTCGTGATCGGATCCAGTTCGTCCAATCACATCGCAGAGCACATAAGCGCTGGGGTCTTCCTTTTCCAAGCAGTACCTGTGAGGCAAGAGCACAACTGAGCTTGTGTTCACACTTAGTGTACCAATGAAATCAAAACTAACCATATTGATTTTGTTAGCTGACAATGCTAGTTTTGTGGTGAACAATTCATCTGTGCATGTCATTGAGAAAATAAAAGTTTGCCCTACTAGTATTTAACTGAAATCTGAAAATGGCCTTCCTGTTTGTTTTCAGTTAAATTCTCAGATGATGTCTGTCTGAGGTATTGGGCGTGGCTAACTTACATAACCACGCCCCTCCAGCTGTCAGTTTTGACAACAAACAGAAGAGAAGAGGAGGAGTTTGGGGAGAGCTTGTAATAACTCCCAGCAAACCCTTTTCCTGATCTTTCTGAATGAATGCCTACTTTTACTATATTGATGTTAACCATCAATACACTGTACTTCCAAGTTCGATCCCACATCCCAGATCATATTAACCCTTAATAAGGAACTCATTGAAAGCCTGAACAGGGTAGCTGGGGGTCATTACAAGAGTATTAAACTTTTATCAATGCCTTCTTAGCCTGATAAATGGTTGAGTGGCCTTAACTACTATGTATTTACCTCATAAAAAAACAATGTTGTTATCGTGTTCCTAGTGTATTGCAAAACATATACTGTATAGTGCTGTTGATGTTGCGATACAGGTAAGGTTAGGGACAGGTTTTGTTGAATGGGTAGATTTAAAGGTGTGTTAAGGGATCAGTCAACTGTGTAGTTACAAAAGTAATTACAGATTTAATTACATGCAGGTAATTTAAGAAAAATGAAATCACTGTAATTACAATTTATGTACAATCAATGAATGTTTGTTTGTGTTTAACGCAATGTCAGCTTCTATTAGTCTTTTCCTGGATTGTAAAAGTGTTGCAGATATAGACAACCCGGGCTCATTGTGGAAACGTAGCCCCGCGGACGTTTCTGCGGACCGTGATTTACGTCCCGGGAGGTACGTATTCTAGCGGTTTTTGTTTTCGCGGATCCGCGAGACGCCGATGTACGCGCTTTTTCACATCTAGGGCGCCTCTCAGGAGCGCACGCCGTTTGCGCCCGCGCCAATCTCGCGCGAAAAGCCGCCCTCCTCTTCCTCCTCCTTCCCTAAACCCGAGCAACGGTTCGCAAAAGCCGTCCAGGAAAAAAAAACAAAAAACAAAAGCCCTCGTCTTCGATTTCGACCGCGTTTTCGGATCCCGCCGTGTTCTCGCCCTTATTTTTCAGATTTCGTTTTTCGTCTTACCTGATTTCTGGAACCGCTGTTCCCCGTCGTCCCCGCGGCCGGCTCCTTCTCCTCCTCCTCCGGGGCCTCCGCTCCGCCGACGCAACGCTGTGAGCTAAGCGGACAAACTGGTTGCATCGGGAAAGCCCTCCACTCGGAGGCGAGCCGTCGGCCTGCGAGTGCGAAGAGGAGGGGCGGAGCGGCGCCACACCGCCCCGCAGCGTTCGCTTGAAAAAAACTAAACGCTGCCTTACGTACCTCTGGCCACGTAAATCGCGGTTCAGAAACGTCCGCGGGGCAACGTTTCCAGAATGAGCTTGAGTTGGATATAGATTATATTAAGGTTTTTAAATTATTTTTGCTAAAAAATAAATAAATAAATAAAAAAAAAAACTCCAACACTGTTTTTGGATTAACACTGTTAATAGCGAACAGCGAAGCAGTTTACCTCAGATCTTGAAAGCAAAGTAACATCGTTTTAACATGATCATTAGAACTGTAACTCAGTGCAAACCAGCATCAATTACTCAGCATGTATTTTTAATAATGTTAAAGAGGTTTAATGTTAATCATATTTAAGAGTTCACACTTAGATAATGCTTGACTGTTTTAGCAGGTTTGGTATGATGTCCTGGGAGAGACCCTGAACTCAGAGATAGATGAGCCCAAGGCTCCCGCCTAGTCAATAAGCATTAAGAGCGATACGAGATCAGGTAGCTCTAGATAACTTCCCAAGAATAGACCGCCAACTGCGTCAGTTTGTACGTAGTAGGTGCTCGTGACTTTACCTTTTGTTGCATGTTTTTTGAGTGCTGGAGGAAACCGAAGTTCCCAGGGAAAACCCACGCGAACTTGGGGAGAACATGCAAACTCCACACAGAGAGTGTCGACTGGCTCAGCTAGCGTTTGAACCATTGACCCCCTAGCTGTGGGGCAACAGTGCTAGCCACTGAGCCACCGTGTCGCCCGAACTTAGAATTAAGGAGAAGGGATGGATGGGGAGGTTTCCAAAACGAAGATAAAGAATGAAGTTTAGGCTGGATATTTATATTAAATTTGGAATGATCCGATTGGCTAGTTAGTGATTAGTGATAGGGATCAGCTGTTTTCAATCCTATCACATGCTACTCTCGAAATTAATTTGTAAAACTTCATTTATAAACCTTATTATTTTATTGGGTGTGCAGTTACACCATTCTGCGCTTCTGAATGGCTTTGGTGTGTAAATTATGTTTCTGTCGTGTCGCATCTGATGCGAACAAACAAATTGCTTGTGTATGTATGATATTTATTTTTTATGCTTGGCAATTCTTACCGATTGCAAATAAACACATTTCCTTTACTGGAACTTTCCACTTTTTTTGCTTACAATCTTACGATGAGTTCTTACTATCTTATCTGACAACATCTATCAGGCTTAGAAAAGACATGATATCCTGGAATTTGAATCCCTTAAACATCTTAAATATTTGGATACGTAACAACGGTTTGATGAGATAAACCTGACAAATATCTCAAATAAACAACCCAGGCTCAATCTGGAAACATAGCCCTGCGGATGTTACTGGAGACCGTGATTTACGTGGCAGGAGGTACGTAAGGCCGCATTTTGTTATTTTCGAGCGAATGCTACGGGCGGTGTGACGCCGCTCCTCTTCTTCGCGCTCGTCGGCTAACGGCTCACCTCCGTGTGGAGGGCTTTCCCGCTGTAACCAGTTTGTCTGCTTAGCTCGTTGTGTGACGTCGGCGGAGAGGAGGCCCAGAGGAGGAGGAGCCAGCCGTGGCGACGACCGGGTTCCAGTCCGGGAAAGAGCAGTTTCAGAAATCAGGTAAGATGAAAAACAGAATCTAAAAATATAAAAGCAAACAAGTTCGCGACGGGGCAAGAACGCGGCGAGATCCGAAAATGTAGTTAAAATCAGACGAGGGCTTTTGCTTTTCTTTTCTGGACTTTTGTAAATTGTCACTTGGGTTTAGGGAAGGAGGAGGAGGGTGGCTGGGTCGCCCAGTCGATCGTTCAGTCATTCAGTCAGTCAGACAGTCAGACAGACGGTCGCTTGACAGCGGCCTCAGGCGGTTTTTCACGCGAGAACAGACCAGGCGCGAACGGCGCACGCTCCCGAGAGGCGTTTGAGACGCGAAAAGCGTGCACAGCGGCCACTCTCAAATTCGCGAAAACAAAAACTGCACAAATGCGCACCTTCCGATACGTAAATCGCGGTCTCAAGAAACGTCCGCGGGGCTACGTTTCCACAATGAGCCTGGGTTGCAAATAAAGCATCATAACTATGTCTTTGGGTGTGGGAACTATAGTGTAAAGTGTGGGAACTGTAGGGATAATTAACTCTAGGGCTGCACGATATATCGTTTCAGTACTGATATAACAATGTGTATCGGAAAACAGTTTACAGTATAGTGCAGGCCTAATAGACAATTATTTGAAAATAACATAACCATGCATTATTTTTGAATAATTCAATGACTCATTGTTAAGTATTGCTTCCTTAATATAAAGTGGGATTTAAACATCTCTACCCCCTAAGTGAGTAACAAAGATCAGTGAGTATGTCAGCCTCACCTCTCCAGAGCCTCTTTGACCAGCTGGTTGGCACTGGAGTTACTGGTGGCCAGCACGCTCTTATAGTTGGTCCCCTGGCAGATGTCACTACCGAATATCTTCAGGATGCCCGGGACTGTCCTCTGGCTGGACAGCTCTGCAGGGTCGTCCTCCTCCATTTGCAGGTCCAGGCTCCGGGCATCCTGCCGCTGCCGTCCGCTCTGCAGGATGGGGCTTCGGTTGAAGACGGTGGTCAGCCGGTTGTTGTGGCGGCGTATTTTGCTGCGGGCCGGCTGCCGGACTCCTGTGCTCTCCACAGACTGAGACGTGCTGTCGGACGTGCTGGACCTGAGGGAGACCAGGGTAAAGATCACTACCATAATGATGTATTGATACATTAATGATGGCTTTTGTGAAAATACACAGTCAAAATATTGGTTCCATTAACAAATCTACTGCCGGTCTGTGTGCTATTGCCATTCAGTGTGAAAAATTTAAGTGGAAATTTCGCAAATTCTGAATTTAACATATTTGAAAAAAATTAACAATAAAAGATCCTATGAAAGAGGTTCTGTGTTTAAAATAATTAAAAATGCCTTGCTGACAAATGGTTAAAACAGTGGCTTGAAGAATAGTGAAAAATTACAAGTAATGAGTGTGTAGGGGTCACCAATCTCGTTCCTAGAGGGCCGGTGTCCCTGCAGGTTTTAGCTCTAACTTGGCTCAACACACCTGCCTGGAGGTTTTAAGTATACCTAGCAAGACATTGATTAGCTTGTTCAGGTGTGTTTGATTAGGGTTGGAGATAAAATCTGCAGGACACCGGCCCTCCAGGAACAAGTTTGGTGATCACAGGTCTAAGCTTTCAATATTAAATATTAATTCTTAATCAGGGTTCAACGCTAAAGATTTTTTTTACTGGTCAGATCGGGCCAGTGGTTCAGATTTTTACTTGCCCAGCCAAAATTTTCACAGGCACCACCAAAAAAAAAAAAAAAGAGAAGTTAATAGCTAATTTTTAGCCACATATTTTAAATAATGTGTCAAAAATAATGTCTGTGAATCTAAAATTTCAATACTTAAAAAACTGAAAAGTTAATAAATGTATAATGAGCAAAATTCAAAGTGTTATGCAAACAAGGGCGAAGCAGTGGCGCAGTAGGTATTGCTGTCGCCTCCCGGCAAGAAAGTCACTGGTTCGAGCCTCGGCTCAGTTGGCGTTTCTGTGTGGAGTTTGCATGTTCTCCCTGTGTTTGTGTGGGACATGCGGTACAGGTGAATTGGGTAGGCTAAATTGTCCGTAGTGTATGAGTGTGTGTGGATGTTTCCCAGAAATGGGTTGCAGCTGGAAGGGCATTCGCTAGATAAGTTGGCAGTTCATTCCACTGTGGCGACCCCGGTTTAATAAAGGGACAAAAAAATGAATGAATAAATGCAAACAAAAAAAAAGCTCTATGGAAAATGTGGTGATTGACTTATCAAACTGACGGCAAATTGTGCAAAATATCACCTAATTTTTTTGTCATGGTGTTCCCACGTAAATGTCTTCTTCCAATACATTAGAAACTTCTACATTAAAAATTTTCTTTAAGTCTTATAATTTGATGTTGTTGGATGTGGTTGTTACCAGGTTACAGAAAAAAATAGCATGCTTAAAACATCAAATCAAATAAGACGAACCAAAAAGCAATATGGTGTTTGCGACATCACAGTGAAGATAGTATTTAAAGACTGAAAAACACAAACTTAAATTGTACGCAATTAACAAAATAGTCACAGACAAATTAAACTTCGGGCCATTAATGATCCTGTATACTGTCCCAGGCATCTCTCATGTTGGCCCTAGCCATCGGGCAGTCCTTATTGTTGAGTCCTGTTAATTATTATATTGTTGTTGTTGTTGTTTTGGATAAACTACTCTGTAAATCATAGTAAAGAATATACAAATATCACTTAACTCATTCATTTTATTTTCAGCTTAGTCCCTTTATTAATCTGGGGTCGCCACAACGGAATGAACCGCCAACTTCCAATGTAATGTTTTTAGCTAAAATAATATTAATACAACATTGACAATAAAATGAAACAAAACACATTCTAGTTTAGAAATTAACACTTTTATTGTTTCAGTTCCTGCCAATATCCACTGACCCTAAATAAAACATATGCTGGATAAGTTGGTGGTTCATTCCACTGTATAATCATCCCACTGTATCCCAAAATAAGTGAATGAATAATAATTATTAATTATTATTAATTATTATTATTATTATTATTATTATTATTATTATTATTATTTTATATAATAATAATAGTAATAATAATAATAATTATTATTATTATTATCATAAAAATTATTATTATTATTGTTATTGTAATTATTATTATTATTATTATTATTATTGTTATTATTATTATTATTATTATTATAAAAAATATTATTATTGTTGTTATTGTAATTATTATTATTATTATTATTATTAATAAAATTATTATTATTGTTGTTATTGTAATTATTATTATTATTATTATTATTGTTATTGTAATTATTATTATTATTATTATTGTTGTTGTTGTTATTGTAATTATTATTATTAAAAATATTAATATGTTTTATAATAATAATAATTACAATAACAATATAGTTTTGTTTGCAGAAATAATGTCAAAATGAGTGTTTTTCTTTAAAAACAAGCAACAGAAAATCTTAATCCAATGTCAATAGAATAATCTTGTTTTCACTTATATATAATATAATATATATATATATATATATATATATATATATATATATATATATATATATATATATATATATATATATATATATCTTTTTTTTTGTGCTTTTATCCCAAGCTTCTTTTCTAAATGTAATCTTCAATAATAAAAATGAAAATACTATTCTATTTAGTGAAATGTCATGCATTATTCTTGTCATGTTATTTTAAATTAGCAAGCTATAAAAGCACAGTATTACAATTAGAGATGATTTATTTTTTTATAAATGACACAAAGAGTGGTTTTCCAAAAATGTTTACTGTTGTTTCTACATTTGTGTCACAACTAAACAAGTGTTTATACAAGTAAAAAAAAAGCAGAAGTGTTTTATCATTGACTTACTGTAGAGATCCATTGCTCGCCTTTCTGCCCAGCATCGCTAGTTTTCGCTTAGGCGAGCGGATCAGCAGTCCGACAGGAAAGCCCAGAGCCTGTTTAGAGATGTGATTGCTCCTTTCCTCCGAAATCATTTTGACGTGGACAAAAATATGATATGATATATATAACTATACACAGCTATATGACAGTCTGAGTGCTGTCAAAACAGCTCGTGACAGAGCAACACATGCTGAAAGTGTCCGTGACTCTGGTCAAGCCACCAAAACATGCTAAAAACCACCTGAGTTGTCGCTTTCGTAATTATATCCCATGGTAAACTGAGGTAAAACACTGTTATCCTTATTGAACAAGTGTTGAATTATTATCCGGAGGTCTTCGTTAATTCGTCCTCGTGCGTTAAAACCGATTATAATCCCGTACGGTAAAATCCTCTCTCTATTGTTGGTGTTTCGTCCACTGTTGACTCCTTTACTGTCCCGTGCGTGACTGTATATTTGTGTGTGTGTGTGTGTTTGGGTCCCGTCCCGTTTGAAAAGTTAAGCGCTACTTCACTGACGTCGGGAACTCGGAAGCCGAATCCTACTTTGGCGTCGGGTTAGCTCATGAATATTAATTAAGAGATGTGATTGGACGCGCAAGCTTGAGCTCATTCATATTCATGAGCGACTATAATTTATATCATTTAAATGAATGGATTTTAGAAATGAGTTTGGGATCAAAATCGGGGTAGCTTACAATCATTTTTTATACGTTTCCAAATTATAATAAAAACCTAATTATAATAAATGAGTAATTATACTGTTTACATATTTTTATTTTTACTAATATTTTCAGATTATATTATATGTGCAATTGTATTTATTGTCATTTACTTTTAAAATTCTACTTTTTGTATTAATATCGCATGTTAGGCGCCTAGGGTCTGAGATATCCTGTACATGTGGTTTAATTGACAATAAAGCTGACTTTGACTAAATAATAATAATAATAATAATAATAATAATAATAATAATAATAATGATGATGATTAAATTTCCACCTCAAAATTGGAAAACATAAAAAAGATACTTGCAGATAAAATATAAAAATATATTTAAGATGCCTAAATATATGAAAAATATAAATCTATAATTAAATATTAATAATAATTTAAAATATAAATTAAGTTAAATATCTGAATATAAATTAAACATAATTAAACATTAAAATATAATATATATTAAAGATACATACTGAAGTCACATAGATTGAAATATATGATAAATACCAAATTCCTATATTTAAATATATTTTAAAAACCAATTTAAATGTTTAACTTTTGTTTAGCCAATTTTTTAGATCTATTGATTAGGTGATGGAATTGGACATGCAAGCTTGAGCTCATTAGTCATGAGTGATTTCTTTGCCTCAGAAGAGAGCTATATGTAATGTTATCTTAAAATGGAGTGAGGGAAAGATATCAGGGTAGCTTGCGATCACTTTGTTTCAAATTAAAAAACAAAAGAATAATAAAAAATAATGACGATGAAAATAATAATAATAAAATTTCCACCCAAAATTGTAAAACATATTTTAAAAAAGACACAGGTAAAATATAAAATATATATTTAAGATAAATATCTAAAAAATTTAAATATATAATTAAATATAAATATTAAATAAAGTTAAATATATAAATTAAACATAATAAATACATTAAAATATATTTTAAGATACTTAAACATACATACTGAAGTCACATAGATTCAAATATATGAGTAATAAATACATATTTATGTATTTAAATACATGTCAGAAACATATTTAAATATTTGATTTTAGCCACTTTTTCATACATTTGCTTCTGCTAAATTTTGTGTAAACAATGTTAAATTTTATGCTATAAATAATATTTTCAATGCTTTAATTACATGAAACACACTGTTAAACGTATGTGTGTATATTTATACATGCAGTGTGAGGATAACAGATTTATTTTGGAATTTCATGCATTTTAATATATTCAACGTTTAACATATTTTTTAATTATATATATATATATATATATATATATATATATATATATATATATATATATATATATTTTTTTTTTTTTTTTTTTTTTTTTTTTAACGGATAAGTAATGCTCAATAAACAATGACTGAAAAATACATTTAATTAATTAAAGTAAATTGATATAATTAAATTAAAACTAGTTCAAACGTTTTAAACATTTTAAAGCATGATGAAGCCCAGTATCAAAACAAGCTGGTTTACCTTTTATCTACATAAAAGGATGCATTTTGTGTCATGAAAAACGACACATTCGTCATCGTATGAATATTCATGAGTCGCGCATTTATAATGCAGCTGCAATCCAGCGTTGTGCGACTGTGAGCGGACGGCCTGAAGCGAAGTTGAGGGAAAGGGAAGGGTGGGAGCGGATTTCCCTTGCCTTGGGTGTGAAAGACACGGTTTAACCCTCCCCGTGTGTCAAAATATAACCTCTAGAAGCACTGTTTGCTTTTAACAACCTGTTCTGTGAGAAACTGGTGCATGTCCTCCATCTAGCGGCGGCGGCTCGGAAACACCCTGTAAAACATGGAGCTCAAATCTGGACAACACGAGTGGAAACCTAACTTTGAAATCTTCATACTATGCAAATACAATATACAAAATGGTAATGTATATCTGTATTTAAGGTTGCGTTTTCTATGACGTATGTGCAAAGTTTGGTGCGTTATTAAAATATCATTAGGCTATGATTTACATGAGCCATCCAGTCAGATTTAATAGGACTATATGTGAATGACCTCATAATTTTAAAGCTTTATAAGCTGATAATTTAAATCTAAAGTGTAGGCTATTACTTAAAATGAATTGATGTTGAACGTGTAGTACTATGGCAAAATAGTTGTTTTTGTTATTTGCCAAAAATGGATTAAGTATTGCGGTTAAAACTACAAAAACGTATGATTTTATTTTCACCATAACAGTGTTTGTAGCTAAACAGGCGAGTTATCGGACTGTAAACATTTAGGATGCGCGCGCATCGAGGTTGCAACAAAAAACTGGGAGTGCTAGCATTTACAATGAGGGAATGACATCCAATGCTGTACAGAGTTTGTTGTTGTATTAGGGATAAGTTATATTGATTACATATTAAATATATTATTTAAATAATGCTTTCAGCATATTAGAACAGCTTGTCACCCAGTGATTAGCACATTTATTCTGCAAAATTAACGTTAAATTGAGCAACGTTCATCTGACTGGTCCATTTGCGATAGCACCCTCCCAATGAATATTGGATAAGACGAAATGGCCAAGCATCCAGCCCGAAATATGCAATCTCATTGAAACTTTGAGTGCTTTTACAAGAGAGAAGGTAAAGCATAGAAGTCTTTGGATGCCTACAAATTTGTTCTGTGTGGACATGTGCAAGAAATAATGCTCCATGATTAGTTACCAGATTCAAAACTTTGTTGAGCTAAAAACCGAGGTTCTGCCTAGCCAAAGACAAGGAAAGAAGATGGAGCTGTACAAGGCCTGGGTAATCATCAACAAGCAGAACAACTGCATTCAGACAGCGAACAGCACCTGTACAGCAGGGTATGTGAACTTACATGTATACATTTTATTCTTAGCATTCAGTGCCCGCAGATTAATTCACCATATTGAACTGTTTTGGCTGAAATCATTGTTGTAACCAAAAACGAGTGATGTGTATGATTTAGCATAGCCTGAACTTACCTGATATAAAATGAAAACTTTAATTAGGCCCTCACTCCATTCAGCTCTTCTGATGGCTTTTAGCCAGACATCTGCGGTTGGCATTAAATGCAGTGTGGTGTACAGTAAAAGTTCTCAAATTTGGCATCCTACCGCACAACACAACTTGTTTGCCATCTCTTTTTGCAACCGGTATACACGGTTGAATCTGTGTGACGTAGGTTGGTAATTCCCCAATTGTGTGCACTTTTTAAAAACAGTCATGGTAAATGTATAGCAAAAATAAGAAGCAGCAAGCTTACGAGTTGGATGCTTTTTAATGCTTTGACTAACACTTAATGTTAAACAATCCATTTCCAATTAATACACCGTGACAAATACTTTCACACAACCAGTTTTCAGTGAGTTTTGTGCTAATATCAAGGAATAATTACCTATGTCTGTAACACTTTATTTTACAGTGTCCTGGTTGCACACTTTATGTACTTACTATAGTAAATACAATTAATTATACATAATTAGGGCTTCACAGTGGCGCAGTGGGTAGCACAATCATCTCATGGCAAGAAGGTTGCTGGTTCGAGCCTCAGCTGGGTCAGTTGGCATTTCTGTGTGTGTATGCATGTTCTCCCCATGTTGGTGTTTGTTTTTCCTCTGGTTGCTCCAGTTTCCCCCCACAGTTCAAAGACGTGCGGTACAGGTGAACATTATAATATTCAGTTTTATTAAATTGCAATTGTTATAAATCCCAATTCAGATTGTTTTGGCATATTATAACCTCCATAAAAAAATCTAAATGCAAATTGAAAGCTTTTAACCATAATTTATTATAAGCAAACATATTTGTGTTTTGGCAGCACCGGTGGTGCAGTGGGTAGCACGATTGCCTCACAGCAAGGTCGCTGGTTCAAGCTTCAGCTGGGTCAGTTGGCATTTCTGTGTGGAGTTTGCATGCTCTCTCCGTGTTCGCATGGGATTCCTCCGGGTGCTCCTGTTTCCCCCACAAGTCCAAGTACATGCGCTATGGGTGACTTGGGAAGGTTAAATTGTCTGTAGTGTATGTGTGTGAATGAGTGTGTATGGATGTTTCCCAACGGCTGAAAGGACAACCGCTGTGTAAAGCATATGCTGGCAGTTCATTCCTCTATGGCAGGGGTTCTCAAACTTTTCAGCCCGGGACCCCCAAAATAACAATGCCAATGACTCCCCCACTATTTTCGTAAGTGGTTATAATCATACAAACGTTGCACACAACACTCACACAAACCAATCAGCCTATATAAACACAAGCATATTGACAACACAAAAAAGTGCAACAGTCCCATATAATTTTTATTATGATTATTTATCAAAATAGGTTTATTAACCTCATCTAATTAGACTGGTGGGCACAATATTTAGGTTACATCCCAAGTCTTTTCTTGGTTTAATTTTGGAGACTGCCACTTACACATCATACTCTATGTTTAGTGTCCTGTATGTATTTTAAATGTCCGTGAGTGCTGTAACGGTGTCAGAAAGTTTAGGTAGTGCTGTAAAATCTGGTGCACTGACGCTGTTGCTTTGTCATTAATCTAATGTAAAAACCCTAAGATTTGCAATCAATTTAAAAAACAACAACAACAACAACAAAAACCAAAGGCTGATGGCTTTTTGTTTGGATATTGTATTTTTTATGTAACTATTTGTTATCTTCTGTAGGTTATGGATTAACAATAGTAATCATAAAAGTTTATTCAAATTTATTAGATTTTTGTAAATCACCAAGTGACCCCCTCTCATTGTCCCGAGACCCCCACTTTAAGAACCACTGCTCTATGGGACCACTGATGAATAAAGGGACCAAGCGGAAAAGAAAATAAATGAATAACTGAATGAATATTTGTGTTTTAAACAAGGAAACTCTACAGCAGGGGTGTTCAAACTTTGTCCTGGGGGCCCGGTGTCCTGCATAGTTTAGCTCCAACTTCATTCAACACACCTGCCTGGATGTTTCTAGTATACCTAGAAAGAGCTTGATTAGCTGGTCCAAGTGTGTGTAATTGGAGTTGGAACTAAACTCTGCAGGACACCCGCAATCCAGGACCAAATTTGGGCTCCCCGGCTCTACAGTTTTACAGATTGAAACAAACCACAAGCAAAAACAACACGTGAGCATTTCATTTTTCTTGGTTTTTATTCATGACAAATACAGATTTTAAAACTGGAACAAAATGAAAACACTTAGTCTAAACTAAAATCGTATAAAGATTTTGGGATTGAGCATACAGAGGGCAAAAAAAAAAAAAAAAAGTGATAAAGCAGTTATGAAAGACCTTTAAGGCTTCCAGTCGAAAATACTGAACAAACAAAAACCCATCGTCAAAAACTTCCAAGTGAGAGCGAACTGTACAGAGCAAACATGCCACAAGTAAATGTTTTATTCATTCTGAATGCATACCAACAGAAATAATGGACCTGCATGTGCATCTACGCAGTAAGACCAAAGAAAACCAAAACAAACGCAATAAAAGAAGACGAGAGGTCCTCAAAAGGGGGCTACGGAACCATTCTTTTGACATGTACACGTTTATCATATAGGCCACTACATCTGTGGTTCACCTTGTTTTAAAGCAGCGCAGTGAAGTTGTGGGATGGAGGTCTTCAGGTCTTCCTCTGGCAGCTGTTCAAACTCCTCCTGATGTACACAAATGGTCAGAAAAATCTCAATTAGTGAGTGAAATCAGACACGCTTCATGAACATACAACTTATGCACAGAAAAAAGCAATATTCTCATTTAAACAAGCTTCAACATATGATTAAACCACATTATTATTCACATTTAGACAAATTATGTCCTTCAGCAACCAATAAATGATCGCTTTTATTGAATTATTCTACCCTTCTCAATCTATTTTACAGCATCAGAAGCAGCGATGGTGACCGCTTGGCTGCAAGTTAACATAACTGAAGGTAAGCACACAAATAAAAAAACATGTACTGTTGATTTTGAATGAATTGATATCCCATCATCTACAAGGCCAGGCGGTTTTGACAGTGTAGGCGGCTGATCTTGCTCTGAAAGCATGCACTGGCTGTATCTTAAGGACAACACAAGTAGGGAATTTAAACAAAAGAAGCACGAGAGAGGAAGAAAAGTAAAGGTCGACTCACACTAGGGCTGAGTGATATAATAGACTGCGAAATAGAACTAGGATTTAAAGGTTTGAAGGGTTAGTTCACCCAAACATTTAAGTTCTGTTATTAATTACTTCATCCCAAATGTTTGAGAACACAAATTAAGACTTTGAGGAAATCGGAGAGCTCCCTCATTCTCCATAGACAGCAATGATACATTCAAAGTCCAGAAAAGGAGCCAAAACACAATTTTGAAACACACTATGTGGTTTTTGTAATCATATGAAGCTCCAAGAAAACTTTTGTGCACCAAATAAATACTGTCGTCTCTTCTGTATCAGGTTGTGGTGCACATTTACTTCAGAAAATATGGCATAAACACACATCCTGACCTGATGTGAAAGACATTGGCAAACACTTAATTTTATTATTATTTTTTTTTTTTAGTGCACAGAAGTGTTCTTGTAGCTTCGAATGATTATAGTTGGACCACTGAAGTCAACTGAAATATATTTAGTTCCTGAGACAACTGCGAGTCTATGGAGGATGAGGGAGCTCTCTAATATCGTCTAAAATATGTTTGTGTCAAAAGTTGAACGAAGGTCTCAAGGAATTGAAGGGACTTCCAGGCAAGTAACTTTGGGGTGAAGTAACCCATTAACTATAAAACACTGCAAATATGGAAGGGATCGTCGATTAAAAATTACTTGAAATTACTATTTACAACTGTGTGATGTTATAACTGTAATATATATATATATATATATATATATATATATATATATATATATATATATATACATATATATATATATATATATATATTCAGGACCCAATTTTCTCTAATTTCATCTAAAATATCTTAACTTGTGTTCAGAAATTGAACGAAGGTCATGTATACGAGGCGGAGTCATTTTTGGGTGAACTAGTCCGTAACATTTTAAGATGGAAAGGAACTTCAATTTAAAATGGATTCCAGCTTAAAAATACCACTGATAACTGTGTGGTATTATAATAGTGATATATATTAACATTTTATATGTATAAACATTGAGAATTGGCACCTAATTTACACTTGCGGTCAGAATTAAAAAACGCGCATCTTAAAAAAAAAAAAGAGACTTTGTACACAGAATACAATTAAACGGCACAAACGTACGATGTGAAAGCAGAAGCAGGGTTGTGGTCGGCACCACTTCTTGTACAGGTACGAATCTGCTTTAGGCAATTCATTGTTCAGTTTTCAGCATGAAAGCAGTTTGTTAGTGATTTGCATTGCTTTTATCATATCACGCTATGTGTGAAAGGGCCTCAATTTCAGGGGCTTTAGTTCCCTTCACTCCATGACAATCAAAAGTTTATATTTTAAACGAAAATTACTATTGACAACTAAATGACGTAGCTCTTTGAAATAGGTTACAAAGGCAACCTGGTAGAATTTGGTTCCTCTTATGGCTGATTTCCACTGAGTGGTACGATTCAGTATAGTCAATACACAATGTAAGATATGAGGTAAACAATGAGAGTTCAACTGCATTATTATGAATGTGCAACGCTCAGAAGGGCTGCCACAAACAAATGACTTCCCACCCTCCAAGTCAAAATCGTCAATCGCTATAGGTCAGCGTTTCTTTGGAGGGGCTACATACAGCCTTGTTCATTACTACAAATCATGTCAAATGGCAACTACAGTATGCCTGCATTAACAAATATTGTATTTTATGCACACTCAAGTTAGTTATTTCAAATGAACAAGCGATTTCATGCATTCCTAGATGTGTCTTCAATTACGTTTAAACAACAATGGAGGACATACAGCAGAACGAGTTTTGATTGAGTTTGGGTCGACCATGGTTCAGTGCTGCATAGCGTCAGATGCATTTAAAAACGTCAATTGTTTTGCCACTTACAATTGACGATTCCCTGTAAACCAATCATTTAACAGTGAACATAGCTTCACCATTTAAGAACCATACTGTTGGGCTAGCTATCCTTATAAAAGGGTCCCAAAACAGTGGTACGGTATGATATTTTGGTACCATTCACAACTTTTGACAGTGGAAACAACTAAAATAATTGCGAACGTTCGACTGAAATGTTCCACTCAGTGGAAACGACCTATTATTAAAGACAAACCTCCAACTGAAACTATATTCTAAGTCATTTTATAATTCGAACGAGCACTACAGACTTTGTTTTTTAGTACTGTTGTGCTAGTTATCTTTATAAAAGCATCCCAAGAAGGTGGTACGGTACAGTATTTTGGTACCATTCACAACTTCTGACTGAAAACAATCAAAATAATTGCGTACTCTACTACTAATGTACCGCTCAGTTGAAACGACCGATTATTAAAGACCAACTACCAGAAGTTGTGAATAGTACCAAAATACCATAGCATGACCACTTTGTGACGCTTTCATAAAGATAACTAGTACTGTTGTGCTAGTTATCTTTATGAAAGAGTCCCAAGAAAGTGATAGCGTATGCTATTTTGGTGCCATTCCCAACTTCTGGCAGTGAATAATTTTAGAATAATTGTGTACTCTACTGAAATGTACTGCTCAGTGGAAACGACCCATTATTAAAGACAAACCTCCAATTTAAACTATATTTTATACTTCAGTCACGATCACTAAAAGACTTAAGTTATTTTTATGAAAGCGTCCTAAGAAAGTGGTACAGTAGGGTATTTTGGTTTGATATTTGAAGCCATTTTATACTTCGAACATGATCACTAAAGATGTTCGCTTGTACAGTTGTGCTGGTTATCTTTATGAATGAGTCAAAAAAGTTGGTACCATTTACAACTTCTGACAGTGAATTCAACAACAAAAATTATTGCATACTCTACTAAAATGTACTGCTAAGTGAAAACTACTCATTATTAAACACAAACCTTCAACTAAAAGAATTTAAAACTTCGAACACGATCACTAAAGTTTTAGTATTGCTGTGCTAATTATTTTTATGAAAAGGTCCCAAAAAAGTGGTATGATACAATATTTTGGTACCATTTACAACTTCTGACAGTAGATTCCACAACAAAAATAATTTTGTACTCTTCTGAAATGTACTGTTCAGTGGAAACGACCCATTATTAAAGACAAACCTCCAATTTAAACTATATTTTATACTTCAGTAACGATCACTAAAAGACTTATAAGTTATCCTTATGAAAGCGTCCTAAGAAAGTGGTACAGTAGGATATTTTGGTTTGATATTTGAAGCCATTTTATACTTCGAACATGATCACTAAAGATGTTCGCTTGTACAGTTGTGCTAGTTATCTTTATGAATGAGTTAAAAATAGTGGTACGGTACAGTATTTTGGTACCATTCACAACTATTTACAGTGAATTCAACAACAAAAATTATTGCATACTCTACTGAAATGTACTGCTAAGTGAAAACTACCCATTATTAAACACACACCTTCAACTAAAAGTATTTAAAACTTCGAACACGATCACTAAAGTTTTAGTATTGCTGTGCTAATTATTTTTATGAAAAGGTCCTAAAAAAGTGGTATGATACGATATTTTGGTACCATTTACAACTTCTGACAGTGTAAACAACAAAAATAATTGCTTACTCTACTGAAATGTACCGCTCAGCGGAAACGACCCATTATTAAAGAAACCTCAAACTGAAAACATTTAAAACTTCAAACACGATCACTAAAGATGTTTGTTTAGTACTGTGGTGCTAGTTATTTTAATGAAATAGTCCAAAAAAAGAGGTGTGATAGGATATTTTGGTGCCATTCACAACTTCTGACAATGGATTCAACAACAAAAATAATTGCGTACTCTAATATTGTGTCTTTCCACTGAGCGGTACATTTCAGTAGAGACAAACCTCTAAACAATATTTTATAGTTCGAGCACGATCACTAAAGACGTTTGTTTAGCTATATCACCCAGCCCATATTCAAACCTACTGCTGTTTACTGAAAAGGCAAAATGAAAATAAGCAACACAAACAAGGAGAAAGAACCGTTGAGCTGGATCTGAGCTGATTTTTTAACTTGTTCATTACTGATTACTGTGGGATATCAATTGAGCTCATCTGTGAACCTGACATGTTACGTCCACCCGTTTAGATATAGCACTTGAAACCAAGAGAAGCAAAACTGAGGACATTTTCAAACTGGGAAAAAAGAGATAGGGTAAAACAAACATCAAGCTCTGAGACACGTTCACAAGGCAACAGCATTCAAATGGATGTGGGTAGTGAAAGGAATACCTGAGTGAATACCTGCACAGATTGACAGTATCCTTGATTTCTAAATGGACTTTTCATGTGAGGGGGGTCGCTCACAACACCAACGCTGTGTGAGGTGTGGAAGTCAGCTGCAATAATTCATTAACCCTACACTTTTCCATCATCCCAAAAGCTAGCGGATCTCAACGTTAAGAACAGACGGTATTAAAAAGTGCAACATATCCATGTAACTCCAATATAAAGAGAAGAAAAAAAAAAAATCAATCAATAATCACTGCAGTTCAATGAACGCATCAATGAACAGACATCAGATGGTAAAATGCCGTGCGCTTATGCATGTACACGCATATGAGCACACGGTCATTTTAGATGTGCTAGTTTCAATCTTACTGCGAGCATAAAGTCAACAGGTTGAGGTAGAGAAGAGAGTTAGGGAAAAATAAATAAATAAATAAATAAATAAAGTAACAAAACACGTAAATTTGGTAGAGAACTTGTCTAAAGAGACAGATGTATGACCGATACAAAACGAGGTACCTCCAAGCATGTTTTTCAGGACTACACTGGCCTTTCCCTCTGGGTTTGTTTCATTCTACTTTCTTCCGTTTCATCAGCCTAGTCCCATCTTCAGTGCATACTTACGATGCACTATTAAAAAACAGGAAGAAAAATCACAGACAGAACTGAAAGAAAAAGGGGGGAAGGGGAGAGGGGGGAGAGACCCGGGACGGGGAGGACGGTGCACTTACCTGGGGCTGATCTGAGGTCCTATCAGATCAGTTTTAATTGGACTGTGTGTCACCTTCAGAATGTAGCTCTTGAACCGTGCCGTTCACCTCTGCTTTGGGAGGCTCGGCCTCCATGGGCTCGGGCTTGGAGAGCTCATTACACTTCTCTACAGAGCCCTTTCGGCTGCTCCTTTTCTCATCCGAGGAGTCCTTGTGGTCTGAGACACAAAATCAGCAAACGTACACAGGCATTAGGTCAAAACTCAGCTGAATGAAGTTTTGATTTAAAGTAGGGCTTGAAATGAACTTTTCTGCTTGGTAGCACTGGTGCACCAGCCAAAACGTAGGTGCACCCACCTAAAATGAAGAGAAGCGCTTGAAAATGTCGCAGAAATTATGGACTTTTGTTTACCGTACAGTAGGACTGGGTGATTTTTTTTTTATTAATTCGAATTTAAGTTTTAAGACGATTTTATTTCATACTAAATCGAGATATCGCAATTAAAAAATAAATAAAAAATCAATAAAAGATGCATCATAATTGCACCAATGCACTTTGGTTCAATCTCCGTATGAAGCAGGTCGCACACTAGAAGCGATGCGCAGTTCATATTTTAGCCACGCTACAGAGCGCCATCTGATTAGTTTCATGTTAAATATCATGCGAATGTGCGCGTCTGGTATGGGATACTTTAAACCAGGGGTCACCAACATGGTGCCCGCGGGGATCACATGTGTTGCCCGCTGGCCTGTTTTTAGAATAGCTCACCATAGCACCACTTACCAGTAAGCTTCATCTAATATAGAAGTAATAATTTAAAAATGTAAATATTTACAGAGATATATAAAAATAAAGTGTTGCACACTGATACATTAAATACAGGGTATTTCCTACCCTGTTAAATCATTGTTGATTACCTTTATGAGAATCATTAACATGATCAGTGTCTTCACATGGATGAATATCATTAATTATTACCAAAAACAAAGTATAATTAAAAGTAAATTGAGCAAATTTGTTATTTGAGAAGTGTTTATCAAACTGGTAGCCCTCCACATTAATCGGTACCCAAGAAGTAGCTCTCAGTTTCATAAAGGTTGGTGACCCCTGCTTTAAACTGTCATTTGCGTGCCGTGTTGCGGCGCTTCTGGTTTACGACCTGCTTGACAGCCTGCCTGGGTTTCAGTCATGGTAGTGACGGAGTGAACACAGAGACTGGACAGCCTAATTTAACCAAATGCATGAAGTGGTGGGCATGCATCGCAGAGCTGGTGCAACTAAAACAAACACAAGCATTTAAGTGTCTTAAGTTGCGTATTTTTGCAAAAAAAAATTTTGTTTGAAATAAAAAAAAACTAAATAATGGGTTTTTCAAGTTACTTATACAGAGAATGTTAATTCAGTCATGTTGTTGTAATGTTTTAAGTTGAATAGCTACACAATAAAAAAAAAATAATAATAAAAATCAAAATCGTGAATCGGTCAGACTTTATTAAAAAAAAAAAAACTAGATTTTTTTTGCCAAATCGCCCAGCCCTACCGTACAGGTTTCTTCAAATCAAATTTAAGATTTTAAGACCCTTTCAATACTAATGTGAGTCAAATATTAGACTTATACAGGGCTAAACAACAAGGATATTTTTTTTCTAATGGGCCGGTTGCTTCTCTAAATAATTTTTGTATTAATGGAAGATCACATAAAGCACGGGACTCAAACTCGATTCCTAGAGGGCCGCAGCTCTGCAGAGTTTTGCTCCAACCCTGATCAAACTCAGCTGATCCAACTAATTAGGTTGTTCAAAAGAGTCTCATAAACCATGATTAGTTGGGTCAGCTGTGTTTGATTAGGGTTGGAGCAAAACTCTGCAGAGCTGCAGCCCTCCAGGAATCGAGTTTGAGACCTGTGATGTAAAAGGATGTGTTGCTTTACTTTTTTTTTCCCTGATTAGGAAATTTACTTTGAAGAATTTGCTGTAAAAATGTCTAAAAGCTGTTGTGAACTGTATAAAAAAATTAATATATTAAAAAGTTAAGTTTTGAGATGGATTAGAGGTGATTGGGTGTTGGTCAGATTGGGTAGCTTTACTTGGGGATAGGAAAATTAAGACCTGTTTAAAATGATTTAAGAGCTAAAACACAATAGTTCAGTAAATTTAAGACTTTAAGGCCTGTTTTTGAAACGTAAGACTTTAAGGCCTTGTGGACACCAAACTTGTTCCTGGAGGGCCGGTGTCCTGCAGATTTTACCTCCAACCCTAATCAAACACACCTGAACAAGCTAATCAAGGCCTTACTAGGTACACTTGAATCATCCAGGCAGGTGTGATGAGGCAAGTTGGAGCTAAACCCTGCAGGGCCCTCCAGGACCGAGATTAGTGACCCCTGCTTTAAGGCCTTGTGGACACCCTGACATAGCAAGTTGGCATGACAATGGTTTTAAACACTTCCCGAGCACTGCATTTCGTGTTTTCTAGGTGCAAATATGCATTCTGCATGAATGTCCCCCAAATCTGTGCATGAAGTGAATGCTGTGCAGTGAAACAAACAATTTTATGCCCTCGCAAAAATGCTCCCAAATATATTTTAGGGTGCATAGATTCAATTTCAGGTGTATATTCAATCAAAACAGTCTCAATTCCCAGCCCGGTGAAGATTTCTTTAGAAGACATATACAACCGGTTCAATGAAACATGAATAAATTAAATAACAGTTTTTTACTTGCATTGCTTATTTGGAATCTAGGGAGACCTGGAAAGGACACAGTGGACGAGAAAAAAAAAATGGCTGGGTGAAAAAAAAAAAAAAAAGGGTAGGAGAAAAAAAAATGGCTGGGAGGAAAATATATTTTTACGTTTTTCGTTCTCTTGCAAAGTTTTGCATTCCCTCGCAAAAATGTTTCTCCAAAAACACTTCCTGTTTACTTCACTCATGTAAACCCTCCCCAAAACAACCCTTTGCCAATATTCTCCTGTATTTTACCATTCTATCCCACTTTCTTTACACTAAAGCTTTGGGTCGATCGTCGCCTTTCATATGCAACCTTTGAACCAGTGAATGCATGTACAAGCGCTGACTGACAGACGCACTCCATACAATAAGCTGATCCCAGATCAGCTACTGTACGTGCCATTCACAGAGGAGCAAAAGTGCAGGACACTTTTGGATTCAGTGTGTTTAAACAGAAACAAACAGAAGTCTTTAGGAAGGAATGTACCTTTGTCCTTGGAGGATTTGTCCTTGTCTCTGTCTCCTCTGTCCCGATCTCTGTCTCTGCTGCGGCTACGGTGCCGGTGGCTCTTGCGCTCAGAGCTGCGGGATCTCCTCCTGTCCCGGCTGCGAGAGCGACGCTTCCGGTCCGATCGATCCCGACTGCGCCTCCTTTCACGGTCACGACTCCTGTTCGCCACCACAGATGGACAGAAATGTTATTCAATTCTAGTTGTTTTGCGCTAGTTTTCATGTACCTTGCCCAACAGCACACAAGGGTTAAGTATGGTGAATAGAGCGGTGTACCTGCTGCGCTTGCGCTCTCTCTCTTTACTCCTGGACCTCCTCCTGTCTCTGGAGCGGCTCCTGCGGCGGTCTGACGTCCGGCTGGAGTGTCTGCTGTTGGAGTGACTCCTCCTG
>NC_141023.1:63805000-63855000 GCF_052040795.2 Danio rerio
ACAAACAAACAAGTACTAGAAGCAGAGAGCGGAAAAGGGTCAGCAAAAGACCTCGAGCTGGGAATCGAACTTTGGTCGCTGTTAACGCCATGGCGCTATATGTCAGTGCACTTAACCACTAGGCTATAGGCGCAGACATATTTATTAATAATATCTTAATAATTAACATAAATTTTATTGGAGAAAAATAAACAAATAAAAATGAAGAATTTTATGTGAATTTGAGGTGAAATCAGCTTAAAATAAAGTAATAAGAAAGACAAATTAATTTAAAATACATTTCAAAAATCTAATAAAAAAACCATTAAGACTTATAATACTTTTGAAGGGGGCAAAATATTCTTTATAACATCAATTCTTCCTGACTGATTTAATATTTTGTTTTGCACAATTTCATGATCATTTTACATGCAAATAATGTAGCTTTCACATCACATAAAATAAAAGAATTGAAGAATTAAGCGGATGAAAATTAATGAATGAGTTAAGACAAGAAAGCCTCTAAAGATTCTTCTAAAATGAGTGCTTTTCTCCCATGTGTAGACTCAGTATTTTTACATTTGTTGCGAAGAATAAATTAATTTAATTCCCTTTAAATTGAAATAACTGAACATAAACACGTGATGTTGAGAAAAATACTAGCTTAGAAGAAAAATTCAGATGGCACTTAGAGGTTTTTGCATCTGAAATCAGAATTTATGAAGAAACAAATAATAATAGTTCAGTAAAAGCCTTTATATTCGTTCTAATGTAATTTCTTCCAGACTGCTTAAAAACTGAAATGTGATCTGGACATATTCATACTTACAGCTTCCTTAAGTTTTCATCGTGGATTTTTTCACAAGGGCCTGAAAAATAATACGCTTTATTACAACGTGGACTGCAAAATTCAAACAAGATGTATTTTTATTTCAGAAGCTGTCCTTACCCAAGTCTGAGCGCGTGTTTGTGAACAGTTCAGCAGGACAGAAGCCGCACAGGTAATATTTGCAGACCTGGGAAAAAAAAAACACCAAAAGCTTGTAAATCCTAATGGATAGAGATAGATCTTCTCACAAACGTACATTTATACACTACCTGACAAAAGTTTTGTCTTTAATCTAAGTTTTAGAAACAATAAATATTACCTTGACTTCTACTTGATCATTTGGTATCAGAAGTGGCTTATATGAAAGGCAAAGTCCCCTAGATTATGCTTATTTTACCTAAATAAAAGATGATCATGCCTATGTTTTTTTAAATATTTGATTAAGACAGTAAGGTCTGACTTTGCTTAGACAAAACTCTTGTCACTGAACAGAAATAAATGTGCAGTATAGAATATAAAGTCAGGCTACAGTGGAGACAGAATGAATATTGTGTCTGACTCCCATGAGTTTGGAGGACTGCATCCATACATCTCTGAAATGACTCAGGAAACTCATTAATAGTCGTGTGGAATGGCAAAGAAAGCCTTTTTCAACAACACTTTTGTCAGATAGTACATCTATAGATGTAATAAAAACTAATAATGAACTTTTGGGCTTTGGCTTTTTGACCTCAAATGAACAAATTCCCACCAAAAACTCCAGACAGTGGGCATCTAATTGTAGTAATCAAGATGAACTATCGCTGTAATTAACTACAGCCCAGTAATAATGCAAAATAAACGTTTCATTGAGGAGCAAATTTTAAATCCATTTTATTTATTCATCGTCTCTTGTTATACTTAAACCCTTTTTAAAGCACTTCAATTTGAATTTACAATAATAATAAATATATCACTGTTAAAAACACAGACAACAATCAAGTCAGATTAAAAATAATTTAAAAAATAGCAATACCATTACAACAATATCTGGGTTTTATTTCATCTTGAAATGTGAGCAGTGCTGAACTTTTTAAATCACTATAGTTCTGTTTGTGGTTGTCAAGGACTTCGGAGTGACTAAAACAAAGAGCATAGAATCAGGTCATTCTAAGCTCTTTGACTGAAGCCAATGCTGTGCTGTTGCTAGGCTGCTCTGTGTTCATAGTAAAGTAATGTTACATAGTTCCTATGGTGTTTTAGGAGTCAAAAAGAGCCCATCACAGTCTTTGTGATATGATACTTCTTGTAATAAATAATAACATAAAATCCTTATTTTAAACTAAATATATAATTTATGTAATATAATTAGTAACAAGCAAATAAAAACGCATGAAAATGTATTTATGTATTGCTACATCAGCAACTTAAGGGCTATTTCCTGGCAAAACAAAAAAAAAATTACATGATAAAAACTAATTCGTATTACAAAAAAAGGTTACTTAGAAAAATATATGAAATATAAGTAGATAAAATTCACATAAAGATAAATTAAAAGTTAAATATGATTTTTCTGTTCAATTTTCGATAATTTTAAACATTTTCTGGTGGTACCTTTTTAAAAATGACCATCAAAGTATTTTCCTTAAAAAAAAGTTGTCCAATGGTATTAAAACTTCCACATTCCAACAAAATATGCTTTATGGTAAGAGCAGCCTGGCACTTAATGCATGAAAAAACCCAATTCAGTATTTGTATTTGCTCCTCAGTATGCTAATCAAATATGCAACACAGAATGTTATGCAACATATACGTTATAAAATGCATGTATATGAAAAAAATGGCAGTTTAAGTTAACTTTCAACAATTAGAAATTAGAATAACAAATACATGTGGCAGTATATTACATTAGACCAAAACAAAAATAGACCATATGTGTGATTAGTTCTTAGATAATAAACATTTAAAGAACAATATGGTAAACATAACATGTTGACCCGTTTTAACATGGTAAAAACAAGCATCTTGAATAATTAACCTATAGTTAGTTTTATATTCACACTTTTAGACTGTCTCAGCAATATATTTACAGAAAAGTATTAACTGCACTTTCTAATAAATAGTGAAATCAAATAAGCAGCAAGTGACTATCAAAGTACAACATTATTTACAGTCAATTAAATAGTGCTGATGTAGTTTTGAAGTCATACTTATAATTTCAGTATGAATATTCAAAGTACCAGGGTAAACAATATCGGGACACTGAACGAACCAACTTTACCTCATCTGAACGAGAGGAGGCATAGCAGAAACAATAGTTTCAATTGAACTAATTATGATTCTTTTATATTTTATGGTGGTCTAAATGACTCAGAATAATAAAGTATTTACACAAGCTGAGTTAACATTACTAATCACTGAACGTAACGTAGATGTAATTGTACACCTCTATGAGAGCCGAATGCTAAAAACAAACATCCAACAAATAAACACAAACGTAAAGTCTTAATATTTAGCAGTTATCTGCTGTACAATAACATAGACAGCATGAACAACACTTGAAGCAGATTAACATGAGGGCGGGACAGACGCCGCAGTCGCGTGTTCATCAACGAGACTTTAGCCTAGCATGCTAACTGAACCAAAACAAACCGGAGGACTAGCTAACCAGTTATCGCTCCGCGCTATACACACATAAACAAACATACGTCTATATTTGTTCATAAAGAGCTTTAGTGCTCCATTGAGTCATCTGTGTGTTAGAGAAATGATTCGCGGCTGCAGTTTAGCCGTCAGCTCACTTACAGACTCATCATCCCATCGGACATTACATCGCTTCTCATCCGGAGCCAAGTTCCGATCCCGGCCCATTAACTCATCCAGCAACTGTGCTGCAGAAAGCATCGTGGCTCGGCGTTATACCTGCTCCGCTACAAGATAATCGTATTATTCATTTACAGAATAACGCGTGCCGCGTCCCCGCTCTGATCCCATCAACAAAATGGCAGCTCAGCGAGGAGCGGATGTTACCCATAAGTCACCTCGAGGAGTAGCGGCGGAGAGAGTGCCGTCTGCTGTACGGGATGAAGAAGAGCGGGCCTAGATTATGCAGCAAATCCTACCCTGAGGTGCATCCTTACTACGTCCTAAAGTGTGTTTTGTTTTGTTTTTGTGGAGAAAAAGTACATACCTTCGAGTGTCCCTGCTGAAAAATCCAGCTTAAACTAGCCTAGGCTGGATGGCTGGTTTTAGCTGGTCAACCAGGCTGGTTTTAGAGGGGTTTTGGCCACTTCCAGGCTGGTTTCCAGCCATTTCCAGCCTGGTCTTAGGTGGTCAGGCTGGGACATGACCAGCTAAAACCTGCTTGACCAGCCTAGCCAAGCTGGGACTCCAGCCAAAACCAGCTATATCCAGCTTAAACCAGACTGGTCAAGCTGGTTTTAGCTGGATTTAGCTGGTCATTTTCCAGCCTGACCAGCTAAGACAAGTAAGTCATCATTAGTGTTGGGTGATAAGGCATTACAATTAACACTGGTAATGTAATAATATGACTTTGTAATAAATTTAATGAATGTTATATGGTGCGTTCTATTTTTTAAAAAAGTAGAAAATAAAAACCTGCAAGTTCTGAAAGAGATCAAGCCTCGGCTAGCAAAAGAAAAAGTAATAAAAATGTAAAGTAACAGATTACTTTCCATAAAGAGTAACTAAATAACGCAACTAGTTACTTTTGTTGGGAGTAACTCAGATTGTAATGCATTACTTTCAAAAGTAACTTTCCCCAACACTGCCTATCAATGATGTTATCATCCAATCAGAAAGCTGGAATGAGCACCTAGACTGGTTTTGGAGGGTGTTGACGAATGGCGGGACTCACAACTAGCCCAAAGCAATGCCACCTGCATCTCTAAGAGGTGAAATGTATAAAATAAAAGTTGATACAATGGGTTTATAATACCCCTGAGAAGAAAGTAGAAGTTGCTCCGAGCTCGGATCAAACCGGCGACCTTCCACATGGGAGTTGGTTGCTCTAACAAGGAAGCTAAAGACCATGGTCTCTAGCATATGTCACCAGAGCGCCTTAAGAGGTCTGAGGTTTACTTGCAAAGGAATTACTAGCTGGCCTATGATTAACTCACCCGGCACCAATGTAACCCTGCCAGTTCTATGCCACCCAACCTGCTCCAAGCTGGGATCAAACCTGCGACCTTCCGCATGGGAGTTGGTTGCACTAACAAGGAGGCTAAGGAGTGAGGTTTATCTGCACAGCACTCACTAGCTGGCCTCTGTTACACTAGCAGGCTGCTACATATTTTTTTATACCATGGATGGCAAACTTTGAGACCTGCAGGGATCCGGTGGCACTGCATGGTGTTAATTTAGTATTCATTATTAATTTACATTGAATTAGAATGTGCTGTTTTAATTTATGTAGAATATATTAAAATCTGGAAACAATGCATGGTTTAGCATATTAAAATTGATAGTCTGCCTAAAATTAAAAATTGACCAGAGATTCGCTCCTCTCTCTCTTCTGCTTTCACATGACGTTTGTATGATTTACATTTCAGAAAAGAGTTGAGCATGTGATATTTTATATGGTCATGCTGTGTACAAATAAACTTCATTAAGTCCTCATCATCATCAACGACTATAAAATAATCAGAAATTTTGAAAACTGTTTAATAATAATACTAACAAATGACAATGTACAAAATGTTGACTTCCCTGAAATATTTAAAGTCAAATAGTCAAATAAGTTTTACTCAGTGAAGCATGAAAACACCTGCAGAGTAGATGAAGAAACCAGAAAGTCATCTCGAAACAATGTGAGAGTGTTAAAAATAAAGAAACAAATATCGTGTTGGTGTGGGTTTCCTCTGGGTTTCCCCCACAGTCCAAAGACATGCGCTATAGGTGAATTGGGTAAGCTAAATGCCATGTCAGGCTAAACTTTGTTCATTTAAATATGAGAGCTTTTCTTAAGATGCAGATGCTTCAAGAACTATTGTAAGAGGATTCAAACATTTTAGGAAATATATTTGTACATTAGGTAAGGTCACAATTCATGCCATTAACTACTAGACTATTACCTGCCTATTATTAGGATATTACTTTACATAGCTATATATTATGATCTTAGTTTACATCCCTAAACTTACCTAATCCCAACTACTACCTTACTAACTTTTAATAAGCACATAAATAGAGGTTTATTGAGCTAATAGTCTTAATGGTTTGTTAACAGCATGAACTGTGACTTGAAATAAAGTGTCTCAAAATAAATCAGTAATTTTGACTATTGTCAAATATACACACATGCGACACACAGTGTCAGATATAAATATTAGAGATCTATTATAAACTTAATGTTTTGTAATGTTTTAAACATGGTCTCATCTGTGTATATTATATGTGTGTCACTAGCTGCGTCCCAAATCGCATACTTATGCACTATTCTATGCCAATTTGTAGTATAAATAGTGTAAGTAGTGCGTTCACACTGAAAACTCTAAAAATAATAAGTGCACTTTAAATACCCGGATGATGCACTCATTCAGCTGCTAAAATAAAGTGTGAAATGATGGACACTTCACGCACTCAACGTCCGCAGGTTTGCCTACTTTACGTAGCGGAAGGGGCGGAGCTATCGGACGCACATGCTGGATAACTTTATTTATTGTGGATGGTGAAAGCAAAATTTTCCTACGAGAGTGATTATAGCGCCTCCCGATGGTGAATGCGGTTATACTCACAGCAGGTATTATTTGATAGTTCAGTCGTTTATTTAACTGATTTGCCAACCGTCAAACATCATCAGCGAAAAGGTTTGAATTTCCGCTTAGTAGGAAAACATCAGTGTGCCATTTGGGACGACACTACATACATATACTATCCTGTTGAGTGTGTAAGTGCATAAGTACATAGTGCATGAGTGTATAGTGTATAGTGTGCCATTTGGGACGCAGCTACTGTGTGTAAATCGGCAGTTCCTCTTTTAATGCTGTGGGTTTTTGTACGGCTCTGTATCACTGTGTCCTTGGTGATTCAGCATACTGCTGACAGTAATAATCTCCTGCATCTTCAGGCTGGACATTTCTAATTTTGAGCATGAAGTTTGTTCCTGATTTCTCATCAGTGAATCTTTCAGAAACTCCAGACACTCTGCTATTAAGATAGTAAAACAGGAGTTTGTGTGTTTGTCCGGGTCTCTTCTGATACCAGACTAAACCGTTTGTTACAGCAGTACTGCTGGACCTGCAGTTGAGAGTGACGCTGCTTCCCACAGACACCAGATCCACTGACGGACTCTGAGTCAGAATAATCTCTGCAAAACAACCTGCAGCACAATAATATCAGTCAGACAGACAGACAGACACATGTGGAGGAGAACACTTGATGAATGTTGAGTCTCACCAGCAGCAGAGAGCAGGAGAGCGCAGATGATCAGAGCGTTTGCAGACATCTTAAAGACTCAAGACTGAAGAGCACAGAGAAGAGCTGCTGTCTGTCCGTCTGTCTTAAACACAGGGGTGGTGCACTTATTCAAACACACTTCCCTTCAGCTCACACACACTCATGTAAAACACAGTAAAACTGTACCGTAATAAAGTTGACTCAATTATAAATTGCACTTTCTGCAGAGCTTTAGTCGAATTAACTTAAATCAAGTCAGGTGCTGTACTTAAAAGTTGAGTCAACTTTTTCTGTTACAGAGTAAGTGTAATTAATTATATAAGGCTTTGTTTGAGGATCAGCTAATATTACTGTCATAAATATGTATTACATTGTAAACATTTCCCTGTAGTGTTTACAATAACTTACTGACAGCAGTTTGAGTATACTGTAAATCAAACTTACAGCACTGTAAAAGATGCAGGGTTTCACACAAACCCATTTGCTTAACATAACAAATTTAAGTGGATTTAGCATAAAATAATCATAATTTTGCCCAAAAAATCTTCAGAATTGTGTTTTTTCAGATCATTTTAAATAAGTGGTTTGAAAAAGCAGCAAAATATTTTGAGTGTGTATTAATATTTACAGTAACACCTATTTTGCTGTACATGTATTTACAGTATTTTACATCACTACTGTATAATATACTGTATTATTAGTCTTGTCATCTGTATTTATCACAGAAAAAGACAGGAACCGAACATGGATGCATAAAAATCGTTTATTGAAGAGGATGGCAGGAGAGAACTCAATGTAGATGCTTTGTAGGATGTAAAGGGACGACCAGATGAATCAGAGAGATTGAAGGTGAATTTGCAGAGAAGCCAGACACACAGATAGACGGATACGAGGGATCAATGATTACCAGAGAAGGGAGAAACCACAGTAAGGAGAAGAGACGCAGACACTGAAAATCATAGGGAATGAGAGAGATAAGTGAACTTGGAGAATTGTTCTAGACACTGATCGTGAGGAGAGTGCAGTACTATGAAGCAACAAGGCCAGACACTGAGTGAGGGTTGATGAGGGTATTGATGCTGCTGGAGTGATGAGCGGGAATGACGTGCAGCTGCAGGGCTGATTAGTGTTCAGGTGTCAGTGATTGTGGTGATTGAGAGTGGGGAGAGTCTGGCCTGGCTGTGACAGTAATATATTGTCAAACAATTAAACAATGTGTGCTTCATTAATCTGTTTACTGTAAAATAGCACAAATGGTAAATTACTGTAATTACTATGATTGGACAATTTAGCTTTTTCGATTCACAGCACATTAGAAGAGGATATTTCCCACAATGCAGCTGTAAAATACAGAAATACTGCTGTCCTACATATTACAATTAAATACCGTGTCATTTACACTAATCATTAACAGTGTCTGCTGAGGATCTCATGAACAATAAATATTCAGGATAGTGAGAGATGCCATTTATTTTCAGATTTATAAAAGCAGTGTGTGTTTTATTGAACTCTAATCATTAATAGTGTGTGTCAGTGTGAGCTGTTGTTGTGTTGATGCAGTGTGTGTTTTTATTGAACTGTGTCATTGTGAGCTGTTGTTGTGTTGATGCAGTGTGTGTGTGTGTGTCTGCTGAAGCGTTCAGAGGTTTTTGTTCAGCCGCTCCATTAGTTTGTATCACTGTGATACACTTTCGGCGGCGGCACCAGACTGGATGTTGGCAGTAAGTAAAACACTTTTAATGCAGTTCAGTCATGTTTTAAATTATTATTATAATTAATTACACTGTAAACTGCAGCTTTTACTTTGTGTTTGATTTCCATAGTTTATATTTTAAAGCCAAATTTAGTCCTGGAAACCTTCATCACCATCACTGATCTGAAAATGATCCTAACACCATATGAAAGCATTATTTTATTCTGCGCTATATTATGTACATCATGTTCTGATGGCTGTTTTTAAATACAATATACTGAATAAAAGATAGTTATATAGTTTATTATAGGTATTTCTAAACCCACTTTGAATTTATCATAATGAAAATATCATGATAGAGCAGCATTCAGTGAAGTGTAGCATCATCATTTAATTCAATTTACTGTATTATTTATATGAAATTCTTCATTTCTAAAACTGCAATACATCAATTATTACACTTGCTATAATCTGTCTTTATGAAATATATATTAATCTTCTCTTGAGGAACAACAGTTCACCTTAACAGACTTTAAAAGAAGAGAGAGCAGGTTATTATTATGCAAATTGTACATTTGAAATATTTTGCAGCTTAAATCACTTAAGAAGATCTTTAGTATATATTTATACAGAATTGATGGTTTTATTGTCTTGTGTTACTGTTATTGAATTATGGTAAAGTGTTACTGACTTACTAAAGCACATATGACCCTTTAACTTCTATAAAATCTTATAAATGATGTAATAAAATATATTAAGAACACGTTTTTGTTAAAGTTACATGTGGCAACTTAAAATTGAACTTTGAAAAACACAAAGTTATTATTATATAATGTATAAATTAAGGTAATGTATAATAAATATAGCATTTATGAATGTAATTAAATAATAATAAAGTTAATAATTATATTAAAGGCTCTTTACTTAAAAGAATAACAGTTAAACATGATTAAAAATGTGAAAAATTATATGTATATTAAAATCTCTTTTAAAATAAAAGCTACTACTAGAAGTCTATTAAATGCATTGAGAAACAAGTTTTTCAGTGTATAGAAGTGCCCTTTTGTTCATTGGTCTGCCATTTCAGTGAGACTTTCAGATTGTCAGAAATAATACAGGGCTTTAGTTAACTTTCAGGATTTACTGTGTCTTATAATGCTGTGTCTCTTTAGGTTATTGCTTTTATTGAGTCCCGTCCCGCCACTCACATCCAGTGTAGACAATGTGAAATATTAATACAACATTTGCACTATAATAATATCTATATATATTATTATATATTATATTATATTAGATATAATATAACACACACACACACACACACACACACACAGACTGCTGTTCATTCTTACACAAACCACAAAACTCTCCAAAGGCTCAGAGACACTTACAGCTTAAAGACATCAGCTGTTTCCATCCACCCATTTATATGTGTATTTTGGATTATTGCATGACAAATGCTTGATAGAAAAGCCAAGATGTGCATAACTTTTACGTATGATCACCTCTGAGTCTTGATGTGTGTGGATGTGTGGCAGGACTGATTCTGTCAGGTTGATCTGTATATATTAATGGAGTTGTCACTGCTCTTCTTCTTCTCTCAGGTGTCACTCCTCCTAAAGTGAGCCTCCTGCCGCCGTCCAGTGCAGAAATCTCCTTGAGCAAGAGGGCGACACTGGTTTGTGTGGCCAGCGAGGGCTTTCCGTCAGACTGGAAGCTGAGCTGGAAGGTGAACGGCCAGATCAGGTCTCAGGAGAGCAGTGCTGGGCTGATGCAGGAGAACGCTCTGTACAGCTGGAGCAGCAGCCTGACTCTCACTGAGGACCAGTGGATGACGGAGAGAGCATCTGTGAGCTGTGAGGCCACACGCAGCGGCCAGCCTACAGTCAGTGCACAGCTGACCAGAGATCAGTGCTCACAGTGAACCACTCGCTCGCTCCTCTGCTTCAGGCTTACGCTGATGATATCTATAATGTTATGATAATGGTTTATAATCTAAATAAAATGCTTTATATCGCCTCTTAATATGGCTGACTTCTTTTGTGTGATTTTTGCTTGAGAAAGAGTTTTAATCTGTTCATTATTTCCCATGATGCTCCAGTGATAATATATATTATTGCACATAGTATATTCCTCATTGATAAAGCATCAGCTTCTCTAATATTAAACTGTCACTGAATTGTCCTCATCATCAACACTTATGAAAGAATCTGAAGTGCTGAAAGCTGCTTTCATTACAGAAATGTCCACTTCCCTAAAATATTGAGTCAAATTAGATTCACTCAGTGAAGCATGAAAACACCTGCAGAGGAGATGAAGACACCAGAAAGTCATCTCCAAATGTAAGTTTCAGTATGTAATACCATTTTTATATTATTTAATACAACCAAAACTGAAATAAATTAAATATATTAATAATAAAAAAACACTGGTTTTCTATGTACTATACTTTAGAAACATGAAATATATCTAAATAAAACACACACATGCATATTCATAGCAAATGATTACTGATGACTGACGGATATTTCATGATGTTCTCTCTGCTTTACCTTTGAACCCAAAATAACAAAATAGCTTTGAGTAATGAACATAACTAATTTATATTAATAGAAAACCTGCAGTATCAGTGATTCAGTGTCCTGCAGTCTCAATCTGATAACACCTCAACATCTGTTTGCGGTTTCATGACATGAAATAAGTTTTGGAAACACTTTACAATAACAGTACATGAATAATGATGTACTAATTTGCAAAGGAACACGGCTTCATTATGAAATAAAGAGTTAAAGCATGCTCTAACCACAAACTAACTTTAACTAGAACATGAGGGGCGAGTTCATGTGTGAATATTGGCTACTTTAACACTTTAGCTTTAGCTAAATGCTAAATGTATTCATTACAAGTGAAGCCAACATGGCCTCATGACCTGTTTATGTATCTTTCATGACTTTACTTGGAGGGGCACATTATTATTAACTCATTTATAACAGCTCATGATCTTCTGTGTTTAAGCGTAACTGTTATTCACGTCCGTCTACTGCATGTTTACATTTAGAAACAGTAGAGAATTGTTTTGTCTATTCAAATTTACATTTTAAACACAGGACTAGTTAAGAATGAGATAATAATAATGTGTCGTTCCAAGTACAGTCATGACCAAGTGTGCCTCACACCTGCTTTTGAGTGACGCTCCGGACTGTTAGATCGCCCCCTGGGGGCTGGCTGCAGTACCACTCATAAACCCCACCGGCTCTGTGTTTATGAAGGAGACTTGAGCCCAAATAAAAAAGAATAATTACACTTGCAATAAAATATCTAGAAAGATGGTTTTGGTCAATAGAGGCACTGGTTGTCAGCTGATATAGGTGCAGATCTTCATTTTTGTAAACAGAATGTTTTTAGCCATTAATTTAATGCTATAAAAACGGGGCGTGTCATCGTGATTGATAGTTGTGATTGACAGCTTCTCTAAGCAGACCATTGGAGCTGTCACAACCAGCGATCGCTCCCCAGAGGATCGCTGGTTCTCACACGAACTCAGGACTTCATTTCCGCATTCCCCAGGACTACACATTCATACATGCACTGCTCCCAAACACGCACGCCTGCTCACTCATGTATCCTGATTGCAAGCACCAGCTGAGCCTTGTTCACAGACTGATTACATCCCATTCATAAGCCACCCTCTCACGCTACCAGTTTGCCGAGTCTTGTTCTCCCAGTAACATTACAACGCGTTTCCCTGTCTCGTTTCTCCGTGTTTCGATCTTAGCCTTGTATCCCAGTTATCCTGTTAAGCCGCCTGCCTTTTGACCTTCTGCCTGTTTATATCGACTACGATTCTGGACTGCCTGTATATACCTGTTTGCTCCTGATGACCATTGCTTGCCTGACTATTGAATAAACTGCATAGTGGATCTTACCTCCTGTGGTCTCCTGTCACTCCACCCCAGTCCTGGTAACAGAAGACTCGGCCAGAACATGGATCCAGCGGGTATTCAAATCATGCGCCTCCGTCAGGATGCCCGGTCAATTGAGGAGTACGTGGAGAAATTCATTGAACTTTCACATCTGACATCTATGAGTGAGTTATGTTTAATGATTTTCTTTCGCGGAGGACTTGCTGAACCACTGTACTCCTACATGCCACTGCACAATCCCCACTGGACACTGGCACAATTTATCGATCTGGCTCTCCAAATGAGTGGATCTTCGTTCACCATAGGAGAGGTGGACGAAAATCCAAATAATCTTTTGGGGGGGGGGGGCTGTAGAGAGCAAGACCCGCTGGCTACGGGGCTTGCGACCCATTGTCCAAAGCCAGCTCACAAGATGGCCGCTCCCAGTCAGCTAGATCACAAGATGGCTTCCTGTTCAAAGTCTGTTCCTGCTCCTGAAAGGCCAACTCCAGAGCTGCCATTCCCTCCAGTGCTGCCAGACCCTCCAGTGCTGCCAGACAGTCCTGTGTTGCCAGACCGTCCAGAGCTGCCAGACCCTCCAGAGCTGCCAGATCGTCCAGTGCTGCCAGATCCTCTAGAGCTGCCACCGCCAGAGCTGCCACCGCCAGAGCTGCCACCGCCAGAGCTGCCACCGCCAGAGCTGCCGCAACCAACGCCTCAGTCAGAGCCAGAGCCGACGCCGCAGCCAGCGCCTCAGCCAGAGCCTACGCCGCAGCCAGCGCCTCAGCCAGAGCCGACGCCGCAGCCAGCGCCTCAGACAGAGCCTACGCCGCAGCCAGCGCCTCAGCCAGAGCCGACGCCGCAGTCAGCGCCTCAGACAGAGCCTACGCCGCAGCCAGCGCCTCAGCCAGAGCCGACACCGCTGCAAACGCCTCAGCCAGAGCCGACGCCGCCGCCTGAGCTTCCCGAGTGGTCGTCGCCGCCGCCGCCTGAGCTTCCCGAGTGGTTGCCGCCGCCGCCTGAGCTTCCCGAGTGGTCGCCGCCGCCGCCTGAGCTTCCCGAGTGGTCGCCGCCGCCGCCTGAGCTTCCCGAGTGGTCGCCGCCGCCGCCTGAGCTTCCCGAGTGGCCGCGGTCGCCGCCTGAGCTTCCCGAGTGTCCGCCGCTGCCGGAGCTACCAGAACGGCCACAGCTCCTCGCCCTGTCGGCGCCATCCAGACTCCTCGCCCTGTCGGCGCCATCCAGACTCCTCGTCCTGTCGGCGCCATCCAGACAACTCGCCCTGCCGGCTCCCTTCAAGCCTCCAGCCCTGCCAGCTCCTCGCAGGACTCCAGGTCCTTCGCTGCCACGCGATCCAGGACCACTGCAGCTCCACTCTCCGGGTCTTCCGCAGCTCCAGTCTCCAGGCCCTCCGCAGCTCCACGCCCCAGGTACGCCCCAGCTGCATGGTCCTGGCCCTCCATCCCTCCCCCTGTTCTGCCTCCGCTCCGCCTCCCGCCTGAACAGTAAGTGGAGTGTCTGGAATCCACTCCTAGAGGGGGGGCTATGTCACAACCAGCGATCGCTCCCCAGAGGATCGCTGGTTCTCACACGAACTCAGGACTTCATTTCCGCATTCCCCAGGACTACACATTCATACATGCACTGCTCCCAAACACGCACGCCTGCTCACTCATGTATCCTGATTGCAAGCACCAGCTGAGCCTTGTTCACAGACTGATTACATCCCATTCATAAGCCACCCTCTCACGCTACCAGTTTGCCGAGTCTTGTTCTCCCAGTAACATTACAACGCGTTTCCCTGTCTCGTTTCTCCGTGTTTCGATCTTAGCCTTGTATCCCAGTTATCCTGTTAAGCCGCCTGCCTTTTGACCTTCTGCCTGTTTATATCGACTACGATTCTGGACTGCCTGTATATACCTGTTTGCTCCTGATGACCATTGCTTGCCTGACTATTGAATAAACTGCATAGTGGATCTTACCTCCTGTGGTCTCCTGTCACTCCACCCCAGTCCTGGTAACAGAAGACTCGGCCAGAACATGGATCCAGCGGGTATTCAAATCATGCGCCTCCGTCAGGATGCCCGGTCAATTGAGGAGTACGTGGAGAAATTCATTGAACTTTCACATCTGACATCTATGAGTGAGTTATGTTTAATGATTTTCTTTCGCGGAGGACTTGCTGAACCACTGTACTCCTACATGCCACTGCACAATCCCCACTGGACACTGGCACAATTTATCGATCTGGCTCTCCAAATGAGTGGATCTTCGTTCACCATAGGAGAGGTGGACGAAAATCCAAATAATCTTTTGGGGGGGGGGGGCTGTAGAGAGCAAGACCCGCTGGCTACGGGGCTTGCGACCCATTGTCCAAAGCCAGCTCACAAGATGGCCGCTCCCAGTCAGCTAGATCACAAGATGGCTTCCTGTTCAAAGTCTGTTCCTGCTCCTGAAAGGCCAACTCCAGAGCTGCCATTCCCTCCAGTGCTGCCAGACCCTCCAGTGCTGCCAGACAGTCCTGTGTTGCCAGACCGTCCAGAGCTGCCAGACCCTCCAGAGCTGCCAGATCGTCCAGTGCTGCCAGATCCTCTAGAGCTGCCACCGCCAGAGCTGCCACCGCCAGAGCTGCCACCGCCAGAGCTGCCGCAACCAACGCCTCAGTCAGAGCCAGAGCCGACGCCGCAGCCAGCGCCTCAGCCAGAGCCTACGCCGCAGCCAGCGCCTCAGCCAGAGCCGACGCCGCAGCCAGCGCCTCAGACAGAGCCTACGCCGCAGCCAGCGCCTCAGCCAGAGCCGACGCCGCAGTCAGCGCCTCAGACAGAGCCTACGCCGCAGCCAGCGCCTCAGCCAGAGCCGACACCGCTGCAAACGCCTCAGCCAGAGCCGACGCCGCCGCCTGAGCTTCCCGAGTGGTCGTCGCCGCCGCCGCCTGAGCTTCCCGAGTGGTTGCCGCCGCCGCCTGAGCTTCCCGAGTGGTCGCCGCCGCCGCCTGAGCTTCCCGAGTGGTCGCCGCCGCCGCCTGAGCTTCCCGAGTGGTCGCCGCCGCCGCCTGAGCTTCCCGAGTGGCCGCGGTCGCCGCCTGAGCTTCCCGAGTGTCCGCCGCTGCCGGAGCTACCAGAACGGCCACAGCTCCTCGCCCTGTCGGCGCCATCCAGACTCCTCGCCCTGTCGGCGCCATCCAGACTCCTCGTCCTGTCGGCGCCATCCAGACAACTCGCCCTGCCGGCTCCCTTCAAGCCTCCAGCCCTGCCAGCTCCTCGCAGGACTCCAGGTCCTTCGCTGCCACGCGATCCAGGACCACTGCAGCTCCACTCTCCGGGTCTTCCGCAGCTCCAGTCTCCAGGCCCTCCGCAGCTCCACGCCCCAGGTACGCCCCAGCTGCATGGTCCTGGCCCTCCATCCCTCCCCCTGTTCTGCCTCCGCTCCGCCTCCCGCCTGAACAGTAAGTGGAGTGTCTGGAATCCACTCCTAGAGGGGGGGCTATGTCACAACCAGCGATCGCTCCCCAGAGGATCGCTGGTTCTCACACGAACTCAGGACTTCATTTCCGCATTCCCCAGGACTACACATTCATACATGCACTGCTCCCAAACACGCACGCCTGCTCACTCATGTATCCTGATTGCAAGCACCAGCTGAGCCTTGTTCACAGACTGATTACATCCCATTCATAAGCCACCCTCTCACGCTACCAGTTTGCCGAGTCTTGTTCTCCCAGTAACATTACAACGCGTTTCCCTGTCTCGTTTCTCCGTGTTTCGATCTTAGCCTTGTATCCCAGTTATCCTGTTAAGCCGCCTGCCTTTTGACCTTCTGCCTGTTTATATCGACTACGATTCTGGACTGCCTGTATATACCTGTTTGCTCCTGATGACCATTGCTTGCCTGACTATTGAATAAACTGCATAGTGGATCTTACCTCCTGTGGTCTCCTGTCACTCCACCCCAGTCCTGGTAACAGAAGACTCGGCCAGAACATGGATCCAGCGGGTATTCAAATCATGCGCCTCCGTCAGGATGCCCGGTCAATTGAGGAGTACGTGGAGAAATTCATTGAACTTTCACATCTGACATCTATGAGTGAGTTATGTTTAATGATTTTCTTTCGCGGAGGACTTGCTGAACCACTGTACTCCTACATGCCACTGCACAATCCCCACTGGACACTGGCACAATTTATCGATCTGGCTCTCCAAATGAGTGGATCTTCGTTCACCATAGGAGAGGTGGACGAAAATCCAAATAATCTTTTGGGGGGGGGGGGGCTGTAGAGAGCAAGACCCGCTGGCTACGGGGCTTGCGACCCATTGTCCAAAGCCAGCTCACAAGATGGCCGCTCCCAGTCAGCTAGATCACAAGATGGCTTCCTGTTCAAAGTCTGTTCCTGCTCCTGAAAGGCCAACTCCAGAGCTGCCATTCCCTCCAGTGCTGCCAGACCCTCCAGTGCTGCCAGACAGTCCTGTGTTGCCAGACCGTCCAGAGCTGCCAGACCCTCCAGAGCTGCCAGATCGTCCAGTGCTGCCAGATCCTCTAGAGCTGCCACCGCCAGAGCTGCCACCGCCAGAGCTGCCACCGCCAGAGCTGCCACCGCCAGAGCTGCCGCAACCAACGCCTCAGTCAGAGCCAGAGCCGACGCCGCAGCCAGCGCCTCAGCCAGAGCCTACGCCGCAGCCAGCGCCTCAGCCAGAGCCGACGCCGCAGCCAGCGCCTCAGACAGAGCCTACGCCGCAGCCAGCGCCTCAGCCAGAGCCGACGCCGCAGTCAGCGCCTCAGACAGAGCCTACGCCGCAGCCAGCGCCTCAGCCAGAGCCGACACCGCTGCAAACGCCTCAGCCAGAGCCGACGCCGCCGCCTGAGCTTCCCGAGTGGTCGTCGCCGCCGCCGCCTGAGCTTCCCGAGTGGTTGCCGCCGCCGCCTGAGCTTCCCGAGTGGTCGCCGCCGCCGCCTGAGCTTCCCGAGTGGTCGCCGCCGCCGCCTGAGCTTCCCGAGTGGTCGCCGCCGCCGCCTGAGCTTCCCGAGTGGCCGCGGTCGCCGCCTGAGCTTCCCGAGTGTCCGCCGCTGCCGGAGCTACCAGAACGGCCACAGCTCCTCGCCCTGTCGGCGCCATCCAGACTCCTCGCCCTGTCGGCGCCATCCAGACTCCTCGTCCTGTCGGCGCCATCCAGACAACTCGCCCTGCCGGCTCCCTTCAAGCCTCCAGCCCTGCCAGCTCCTCGCAGGACTCCAGGTCCTTCGCTGCCACGCGATCCAGGACCACTGCAGCTCCACTCTCCGGGTCTTCCGCAGCTCCAGTCTCCAGGCCCTCCGCAGCTCCACGCCCCAGGTACGCCCCAGCTGCATGGTCCTGGCCCTCCATCCCTCCCCCTGTTCTGCCTCCGCTCCGCCTCCCGCCTGAACAGTAAGTGGAGTGTCTGGAATCCACTCCTAGAGGGGGGGCTATGTCACAACCAGCGATCGCTCCCCAGAGGATCGCTGGTTCTCACACGAACTCAGGACTTCATTTCCGCATTCCCCAGGACTACACATTCATACATGCACTGCTCCCAAACACGCACGCCTGCTCACTCATGTATCCTGATTGCAAGCACCAGCTGAGCCTTGTTCACAGACTGATTACATCCCATTCATAAGCCACCCTCTCACGCTACCAGTTTGCCGAGTCTTGTTCTCCCAGTAACATTACAACGCGTTTCCCTGTCTCGTTTCTCCGTGTTTCGATCTTAGCCTTGTATCCCAGTTATCCTGTTAAGCCGCCTGCCTTTTGACCTTCTGCCTTCTGCGTTTATATCGACTACGATTCTGGACTGCCTGTATATACCTGTTTGCTCCTGATGACCATTGCTTGCCTGACTATTGAATAAACTGCATAGTGGATCTTACCTCCTGTGGTCTCCTGTCACGCCACCCCAGTCCTGGTAACAGGAGCTTTGGGAGGAGACTGAAGTCTCAATGTTTGATTTCTGTGTAATTTAACCATGATACAATGAGTTGTTCAGCAGTAAACTATACAATTGTACCTAATTTTACTGCAGTTATACTTCTATATAGAGAGGCCAGGAGGGGGCGCTCAATCAATCAATTAATCAGGCCTTTATTTGTCACATACACTTCCGTATAGTGAAATTGAAATCCGTATAGCCTTTATTTGTCACATACACTCCAACCCCCCCCCCCCCCCCCCCCCAACGATCATACACAAACAATTTTCAGGGGAAGACAGGTCACAGGAGGTAGCATTTAGAAAAAGGACGTAAGATACATTTCAGATGAGGGAAGTGAAAAAAATCCCTCTCACCTTGCTCTTGAATTAAAGCAGTGTGGGATCAGGAAAAAAGAAAGCCCCAGCAGACAAGCACATAAACACAGACGTAGACATAACATCGCAACAGGGGATGGGAACAGGGGATGTGGATATAGTCCGATGAGAACGGGCAGCCATCTGGTCCTACAGCTAAAGAGCGCTGGTCACAGACCCGCCTACCCCCTCCAGTGGGTGAAAGCACACGAAGGCGTGGGATGAGGGGATAGGTAGTAATTGTCTATCTGTAGCTGTGTATGTGTGTGTGTAAGCCTGTAGAGTCTAAAAGATGTCATTGACAGGGAGCAGGAATTTCAGAGCGTCAGATGCCCCAGTAAAGTGAAGGGGACACTATACTGTCAGTGGGCGCCGTCTTTCGGATGAGACGCTAAACCAAAGTTCTGACTCTCTGTGGTCATTAAAAAAAATCCCATGAGACTTTTCGTAAAGAGTAGGGGTGTAACCCCGGTGTCCTGGCCAAAGTGTCTCAATTGGCCTTTAAGATCATGACCTGAATCCCCATTCACTGAATTGGCTCTATCATTGTCTCTCTATTCCACATTTGTCCTGTGGCTGCCGTCACATCATGCAAGTGGATGGGTGTATGGCCATGCACGATAATTGTGCTATATGAATACTAGGGATGGGAAGATTAACCGATATGTATCGATACGCGGTCATGCGCGTGCACGATGCGAGTGCATTGGTAGAGCAGCAGAGGATGAATGAAATTTTGGAAGCAAATCGAGATGCATCAGTTTTTGCGAGATACAGCTTATATTTTTAATATAGAATGTATTTTTTATTTATTAACAAGTGTTGTCAACCTGTTTTTGGCGCATAATTTAATTGACCTACATAAAGTAAGCTTTAGCAACGGATTTGCGGATGTGTACACTTACACTACAACTCAGTGTATCAGGTGTGCGGATAAAGCTAGTGGTGCGCCCTCAGAAAGCGCGAGAAGCAAAACAAACATTTTATTCCTCACTGAGTTTTAAATCTAAAGTATTGCAACATTATGGATTTTGCAAAAAGGATGGATGACTTGACAGGACAGATGCAATTTGCAAAATGTGCCGCACATCTGTAAAATACACGGGCAGTACGACTAATCTGAAATCTCACTTGAAGCGGCGCCACGGTGTTGTTGGAAGCATCTTCCAGTGTTCCTGCATCCCCGGCTTTTGCACTGCTTCAACCAGCTCCAAAAGTGGTGAGAACAGCATTGAAAGTTGTTTCCATGCGCAACAGTTTTGTGCGCTCTACGCCAATAACGAATGCTATTGCATTGTTCATCTGCAAAGATATTCAGCCTAGTGTCACGGAGAACGAAGGTTTTAAACACCTCCTCCTGTTTTTTTTATTTATTTATATTTTTATTAGCCTGTTGTTTACAGTGATAGTGATGTTTCAAAGCAGCATAACACTGCTAGTTCACCACCTTAAGTTTTGAATATTCAGTGGCACAAAATATCTTTGTAAAACTTGTTTTCATAGTTGAAAAGTTAAATCACAATTCTTGTTGTGCAATGCTAAATTTATTTATGTTGAAAGAGTGCAAATATATGTATTTTTAATATTTATTGCACTTATACATTCTGTTTATCTTGAAAATACTTAAATAATATGTGCTATATGTTCTAAAATGGCCCTCTACTGTAAACTGACACTCTGGCTCTGAGAGAAAAGCCAGTTTGTAAAAAAAGTCTTGGTTTTGCTTGGTTAATAAATAATCAAACTCATTCAATGGCACGGCATCCTTTTTCACATAATCTCATAAACTTGATCTAATTAGTTAGTGCTGAATTATCGCATCGTATCGTGATATGGGTGTGAATCGTATCGTGTTGCATCGCACTATGTCACAAATGTATCGCTAATATATCGGATCGTATTCTTTGTATCGAGATGCGTATCGGATCGGCATTATAACTTAGATGCCCAACCCTAATGAATACACATTACAATACATTACATTCTATATAGTGCTGTTGTACTGCAATTTTACTTCAGTTTACTGCAGTTATTTTTTGTAAGGGCTGGGGCAGGCTCTGGAGCAGAATCCTGGTCTAACACAGAAACACAGACACCTCAGTGCTTCATCTTTAGTTTCCAGCAAATCTCTTTCTTATTCTAAATAAGAATATTTAGAGAATACTATATTAATACTATATGATATAATTTTAAGACAACAGGTTTTACTTTTTCTGTGTAAAGTCAACTAATCACTTTTTAAAGTGCAGAAATTAAGTTTGATTTATTTACTGTAGGAAATACAATATATCTTCATGGATCATGATCTTTACTTGATTGTTTCAAACGATGTTTGGTATAAATCAGTAAATTTAATCATTTTGATTCATACAACATATTTGCTGGCTAATTGTGAAAAATAAAGATCTATTATGATGTTAATGTTTAGTGAATGCAGCGTTAGATTCTTAAGAACTGTCTCAGAGTTTTAAACACTGATCTGATCAGTTTATTATTGCATGTGTGTGTGTGTGTGTGTGTGTGTGTGTGTGTACATTTGTGTGTAAATCAGCAGTTCCTCTTTTACTGCTGAGGGTTTTTGTACGGCTCTGTATCACTGTGCTCATGGCCATTCACGACCCTGCTGACAGTAATAATCTCCTGCATCTTCAGGCTGGATGTCTCTAATTTTGAGCATGAAGTTTGTTCCTGATCTCTCATCAGTGAATCTGTCAGAAACTCCAGACACTCTGTTACCAAGATAGTAGAACAGGAGTTTGTGTGTTTGTCCGGGTCTCTTCTGATACCAGGCTAAATATTTTGTCAAAGAAGAACTGCTGGACCTGCAGTTGAGAGTGACGCTGCTTCCCACAGACACCAGATCCACTGACGGACTCTGAGTCAGGATAATCTCTGCAAAACAACCTGCAGCACAATAATATCAGTCAGACAGACAGACAGACAGACACATGTGGAGGAGAACACTTGATGAATGTTGAGTCTCACCAGCAGCAGAGAGCAGGAGAGCGCAGATGATCAGAGAGTTTGCAGACATCTTAAAGACTCAAGACTGAAGAGCACAGAGAAGAGCTGCTGTCTGTCCGTCTGTCTTAAACACAGGGGTGGTGCACTTATTCAAACACACTTGCCTTCAGCTCAAACACACTCATGTAAAACACAGTAAAAACAGCACCGTAATAAAGTTGACTCAACTTTAAATTGTAAAGCAACTTTCTGCAGAGCTTTTTTAGTTGAATCAATTCAGGTGCAGTACCTGGGTTAAATGTTGAGTCACTCAAAAAAGCTGTTGCCTTACAATTTTAAGTTGAGTCAACTTTTTCTTTTTACAGAGTAAGTGTATTTATATAAGGCTTTGTTCGAGGATCAGCTAATATTAGTGTCATAAATATGTTCTACACTGTTAACATTTACTTGTGTTTACAAACTGGCAGCAGTTTGACAGCAACATACTGTAAATCAAACCTACAGCACTGTAAAAGATACTAAGTTCCACACTATTCAGTCATGTTGTCCCAACAAAGTTAACATGACAAATTTAAGTCGATTGAAGATAAAACAATTACTTAAAATAAAAAAAAATCGTTAGAATTTGTTGCTGCTGACTGAGTTAAATAAAAATTTCAATGAATATAAACAGGAGTTGTTCATATGACCCACTCACAACAGTTTTAAAAAATCCTGATTACCATAATGACCAAAATATTCATAATTATGATTTTTCCCATAATCGAGCAGCCCTAATTTAAAGCTGATTCTGCAGATACTGATTTAAAACAACAGAAAAAAGTGTTTCACATGTTAACGATTAATATCTCCACATACTGTATTTCAGGATCAGCTCAAATTTCTTAGGAGTGTCTTAAACATAAATGCTGATCATCTCAAGAACTACATTTAAATTGAAATCTAAAAGTGTAGGATTACATTTCTCACAATTATAAAAGCAGTGTGTGCTTTATTGAACTCTAATCATTGAGAGTGTGTCAGTGTGAGCTGTAGTTGTGTTGATGCTGTGTGTGTGTTTGCTGAAGCGTTCAGAGGTTTTTGTTCAGCCGCTCCATTAGTTTGTATCACTGTGATTGACTTTCGGCGGCGGCACCAAACTGGATGTTGGCAGTAAGTAAAAAATTCAAACCCTTTATAAAAATCATGTTTTGTATTGTTAATGTAATTTATGCTTTATGCATGTCGTGTTTTACTTATTGGATATGCTTAGTTTACATATTATAGTGATATTTAGCTCTTAAACATTCAAATAATTTAAATAAACATTGCCCTGAAAGAGATGTACAAACACTGAATGGTGAAAAAGCAATTTGTCATCCTACATAATACACATATGTGTATTAAAAACGCATGTACTCTGTAAAAGTCTTTCAAAAACCTTTAAATTATAACATTTAAAATATTATGATTAAGCAACATTAAGTGAAATGTAGCATACTAATATTTGCTGCTTTGACCAAAGAATGTAGTACAGTTGTAAAATATATCAATTAGCCTACACTTGTCTTGATCTGTCATTATGAAATATATTTTACTCTTCCCTTTCAACAGACTTTATAAAAAGAGTAGGCTACTTATTATGGAAATTAAATATTTGTATATATATATATATATATATATATATATATATATATATATATATATATACACACACACACACACACACACACACACACACACACACACACACACACACGTAGTTAGCTAAATTTAGGAGTGCCTTTTGATCCAAAAAAGAAGGACTTGGGTATACGCTTATAAAGAATTTGATAACCCAGTCATCTTGTATTACTTCTATTGAAATATGTTTGATGTGTTACTTCCTAATGTAAACATATATTTAATACTGTATATTATGTATTTAAATTAAATAACATCAACATATTTAATAAAGTTTTAAATAGAAATGTTTGAAAATGCAAAATTAAAACATCTTTAAAAAAATTACAACTGCCAAAAGTTTACTTAAAAGTCTTTATTAATTTTTCTGCCTGGTCAACCAACCTTTATACCATAGTCATTGTCTACAGATTTTGGAAACAGCTTGTACTGAGAAAAAAAAAACAACCTGTATGGGCAATTTTGTAGGTAAAAGAGAGCCGGTGTTTTTTTTATCATCATAAGGTAACACACGGTAAAGTCGTGTTATTTGTGCGCAGATTGATGAGACCGGATTGAACACACTGCCATGATCACATCTGAGTCTTGATGTTTGTGGATGTGTGGCAAGACTGATTCTGTCAGGTTGATCTGTATATATTAATGGAGTTGTCGCTGCTCTTCTTCTTCTCTCAGGCGTCACTCCTCCTAAAGTGAGCGTCCTGCCGCCGTCCAGTGCAGAAATCTCCTTGAGCAAGAGGGCGACACTGGTTTGTGTGGCCAGCGAGGGCTTTCCGTCAGACTGGAAGCTGAGCTGGAAGGTGAACGGCCACATCAGGTCTCAGGAGAGCAGTGCTGGGCTGATGCAGGAGAACGCTCTGTACAGCTGGAGCAGCAGCCTGACTCTCACTGAGGACCAGTGGATGACGGAGAGAGGCTCTGTGAGCTGTGAGGCCACACGCAGCGGCCAGCCTACAGTCAGTGCACAGCTGACCAGAGATCAGTGCTCACCGTGAACCACTCGCTCGCTCCTCTGCTTCAGGCTTACGCTGATGATATCTATAATGTTATGATAATGGTTTATAATCTAAATAAAATGCTTTATATCACCTCTTAATATGGTTGACTCCTTTTGTGTGATTTCTGCTTGAAAAAAAGTTTTGATCTGTTTATAATTTCCCATGATCCTCCAGTGATAATATATATTATTGCACACAGTATACTCCTCATGCATCAAGCATCAGCTTCTCTAATAAACTGTCACTGAATTGTATTCACTTATAAAAGAATCTGAAGTGCTGAAAGCTGCTTTCATTACAGAAATGTCCACTTCCCTAAAATATTGAGTCAAATTAGATTCACTCAGTGAAGCATGAAAACACCTGCAGAGGAGATGAAGAAACCAGAAAGTCTCTAAACAGCAAAGACACAAAGGAACCATGAAATAATATATATAACCTATAAATATTGCAAACTATGAAGTTTACAAACTTTTAAAGCCACTATAATGAGGAATAAATGAGAATAATGTAGAATAATAAACTCAAAAGTATGACTAAGTGAACCATATTTAAAGTTAATTTTATGATACAAAGTGAACAAAAAAACTAAGCAACTTTGCTTGGCAAAAACATCAACTATGAGGAAGAAAAAATCTCACTAAACACAGAAGCACATGACTAGATAACATGAGGGAAAGGGAATCACATGATAAGTGGGTAACACTATAATAACTACACACAATGAATCATTTAATAAGCAATAGCAAATAGTGAATTCCTTATTTGTTAAGCATTAACTCTACATTAATAACATTAGTAAGCAGTTTATAACTCCAGATACAAATGCTCTATTCTTGACTAATAACCACAATAAAAATATGTAATCATTTATTTTTCATTACTAAATGAAGTATTGCATTATTTACAAACCAGTTATTTAAGAATAGTTGGTTGCTTTTAAGATCATTCAGAATGAGTAAGTAAATGATTAATAAACTATTGAAATCAACAATTATAACTCTTATTATTCAGCCATCTACAAATAGTTAGTTTGTATGTTAATAAATGCTTTATTAACTCAACTGAATTCATTTATGTGAGCTAATCTAAAGTGAGCACTATTTACGTTTTTATGAATCTTTTATAAATGACAATAAAACACTCAGTTCAATTTTAAACAGGCAAAAAAAAAAAAAAAAAAAACTTTAATAATTTCTATAGGTGAAATTGTTCCCAAACAGTGACGTATGAATTGTTAAGATAACAGGCAACACACACCAATTTTAGAAAAACTGCCATTTAGTCTACAATCTGCTGCTAACTGGTGAGGGAAATTGGTGTGTGTGTGTTTGTTATTAAACGTGACACAGAGTCACTGAAGAGCCAAAATGTGCTGTAAATCCAGCATAGAGTGTGTCAGTGAATATGGTGTTGAATGTGTGCAAGTGTGTGAGTTCGTGTGTGTCAGAGACGCTGTAGAAGGACAGAGAGCCGATGGACTCGTCCACAAACACTCCTACTGTCCTGCTGGAGTCTGAAGGAACAGAGATGGATGTGGAGTTATTATCGTGCCAGACAGTGAATGAGTGATCACTGCACTCAAGACTCCAGGACTTCTTATTCTGGCCAAACCAACAAGGGAGACCACCTCCTTTCCTGTTGATGCTTTTATAGGACACCGCTATATAAACATGCCCGCTCCATTGAGCCTCCCAGTAACACTGGCCAGTCAGACTCTCTTTACACAGAACCTGATCATTCCATTCATCAAATCTGTCTGGATGATCGGGATAAGACTGACTCTCTCCCACACCCATCACCTTTCTGTTCCCCTCAGACAGAACCAGGGCGTTATTTACTGTGTTTGGATCCAGTGTAAGCTCAAAGGCATCTAAACGCAAGTAAACACACATTACAACATTTATTAAAACTGAACTACAAGCATCTGCTTTTGTAGACTTACATCTCCGTGGTCCTCCATTTTCCACACTAGAAAACACAAAGACAGATGTTTGTTTTATTATTTTAGTGTTGACATTGTATAGATCTTCCGTTGTTTTATATCAAGTCAAAATCAGGCCCAGTTTACACCTGGTTTTATGATGCGTTTTGGTCCACTGATTGGATCTTTAGACAACAAGGCAGACATATTGTAAGAAAGTTTAAAGATAAAGGGCCCTATCATACACCCGGCGCAGTGTGGCGCAAGGTCTTTTGGTACTTTAAGCTCGGCGCAAGGGTCATTTTGAGGTGTTGCGCCACGCTGTTTAAATAGCAAATGCATTTGCGCCATAGGCGTTCTTGTCACATCCATCAGTGACCACCTGAGGGCGCTGTAGTGCATCAGGACTAAGACAGCACTACAGCGTCTCAGAAAAACTACATTTTCATACATGCCCCGTGCACACACCGGAACACCTACACTGACATGTCATCACATCTGTTTTGCGTTACCGTTTATTATCTGGACTATTTATACAACCATTTCACCTCTGTTTGTCACTGCGTCGTTTGTCTTCCTTGTCCGAGTTTCCTGTAAGTCTTAGATTCCAAGTTTGTTATTCTGATCCTGTTCTTGTATTTTGCATTAGTCTAGTTCGTGTGTCATTTGTCTAGTCTGTGTTCTAATTAGGTTTAGTTGTTTGGGTTTGTTTTTCCTGAGCCTCGTCTCTGATTTAGTTTCTGGTTTTGTTGTTTATTTGTTACTTTGTATTCTTATCACCTTGCTGGTTGCACTGTAAATAAATATAATCTGCACTTGGATCCGCACCTTTTTGTTTATTGTTTTTGATCACGCTAAAACGTGACAGTTCTGGTCTAAAAAAGCAGGCGTGTTTTGGTGCGTTGCTATTTTGAGAAACTGTAAATAGTCTGATCTTTAGACCAGAACAAAGTCGGTCTATTGTCTGCCGCAAAGTGCGCCTGGCTTACACACTACACACAAGATGCAATACGCAAATATCTTTACATATAAAAAATATATAATTTCTTAAGGATATATATATATATATATATATATATATATATATATATATATATATATATATATATATAATAAGGATGTTTACAGGATATAAATAGAAATTATTAAAATATTACAAAACATATTAATTTCTAGCCTACATGAAGATTTAAAAACCACTGCCTTACTTTCTTTATCTCGGAAGGCTTTTTCAGTTCATTCAGTTTGCTTTTGTATGATATTATTATTATTAGCAGTATTATTTATTATATCCATATTTATATTGTATGTTTTATATATGTTTTATTAAAAACCAGTCAAATTTTAGACCATATGGGGCATGGCAGGTGTATTAGGATATAACTTAGTATTTTGAGCACACTTGGTCATTATTGTTCATTTATTCGTTTGCTAGAAATTAGAACTGAATTTAGAAATAGTTTTAAAACAAATTTTTGCGTTTAACAAACAAAATCAATTATTTATAGGCTAATTGATGTCTTTGCGTAAAGGTTTCCCTATCCACGAGAGCAAAAGCGAAAGTGAACTTACTTTACGTCAAAATGCGCTTAAGGCGCGACGAAGCTTAAAGGTAATGGGAGTTGAGACACTAATTGGTTTATTCTCAAAACACACCTATAACTCATTAAGAAAATAAACTCAACCCTTTTAGACCATGTGCCTTGGCGCAAAGCGGATTTTCCCCTTCCTTAAATTACCTAAAATGCGTTCTGACACGCCCTGAAAGCGTTTGCGCCCTGCGTTTTGCGCTCTGCGCATGGACCGTCAAAATAGAGCCCAAAAACACTAATACCTTCTTAGTAAATGTATATGTTAAACTCCAACCCCATATCAGAAAAAGTTGGGACAGTATGAAAAATGCAAAATAAATACAATTAAAAAAACAGAAAGAAGTCAATTTACTTTGACGTGTATTTCATTGCAGACAATACAACAAACATTAGTTAAAATAAACACACTCCAATTTTGGTTCTGGCAAAAAATTTAAAAAAAAGTTGTAACAGTAAAGCTTTTACCACTTTGTAATGTTGCCATTCCTTTTTCACAACACGTAAAAGACGTCTAGGGACTGAAGAAACCAAGAAATGTGTTTCAGGTGTAATTTCGTCACATTCTTCCTGCAGAAATGACTTGAGGTTGGCAAAAGCCTGGGGTCTTCATTGTATTTATGGGTCGTTCATGAATGATTCGTTAATTCTGAACGAATCTTCAATATGACTCGGGAACTACGAGTCCTCTCAGGGAGTGATTCGTTCATCCGCGTGTGCGCACATTTGTGCAGGTGGTATCGTTCATTTCAAGTCTTCATCACATTTCGAGTCATTCATCGTGGAAAGGCAGATCATACGCGTTTAGAGCCGGGAAAAGAATTGATCCGTTCACCTCTCGAGTCCTCCATCGCGTCAGAGTCACTCGTTCCTCACGGGCCAATCATACACGTTTACAGCCCGAAAAAGATTTGATTCGTTCATCTCGAGTCCTCTGGTTTGAGTCATTCTGTCACTTAAATAACGAACGACTCAAGACTTGAAAGGTGAACTAATTATCATGGCTCCTATTGACTCAGACTGTGTACATTGGTTAAGGGTGCTTTCACACCTACACTTTTGTTTCGGAACATATCTCGTTTGCCCAGTTAGCGCGGTTCGATTGGCATATGTGAACAGGGCAATCGCGCTCTGTTCTGCGCCAAAGTAATCGCTCCGAGATCGCTTGAATGAGGTGGTCTCGGCTCGATTGAAACGAACCCTGGAGCGGATCGATTGCAGTGAGAAAGCGATCCGATCCGAGCGCGGTTATATCACAGTGTTTTATGGATATGTAATAGGCTTACGGCTATATAAAGAGAGAATTATGAGTAGGGCGGGAAGTTTCGCGAGTCTCTGGATGCCCGCAAACGAGTGATGATCTCCCGGTAATCGCGCGTCTCTCTCCCAGTCCTCAAATAGGCATCGTCGCGCACCCTTCTCACCCCTCCCCACCGCGTCTCTCCTCAGACACGTCACACGCGCGCACCCTGTCAATCACCACCAAACCACCACCTCTCCTGACAGCTGAGCGGGACGCTGCAAAATAAACCCTGATACTCTGACCAATTTAAGGAGAGTTTACTCGCACGTGACTTGTTTTAGCTCATTTGGTCCGATTATAAACTTTGCAGTGTGAAAGTGAACCGCTCCAAGAGCAAAGAGCAACAATGTAACAATTTTAATCTCTGTTTTGGAACAACTGAATCGATTCATAGGTGTGAAAGCACCCTAAGATTATATGTGACTGCCAGTGTAACGTGAACGAACCACTGACATTAGAAGACATGAAGAGGTGAGCTGAGCAAGGGAACAACATAGCCTACCTTCATAGATAAAAAAACAGGTAAACATTGAATGATTATTTTCTCCTTATAGTATTCTATTTATGACGTATTTGTCATGTAATCAACCTTTTGGGCTAGTTGTAGATGTGTTTGGAAGCAATTCGTAACATTTTAATAACATTTTGGCAAATTGAACCAAATGAACGAAATGACGCGAAAAAAGATTCGTTCATCTTGACGAACGAGACTCAAAGATCCGAGTCAGTAAAATGATTCGAGCTTCCCATCACTACTTCGTTGTTGCGTTTTACGCTTAAAGATGCACCACACATTCTCTATTAGACACAGGTCGGGACTGTAGGCAGGCCAGTTAAGTACCTGTATTCTTTTCCCCTGCAGCCAAGACTTTATATTGTGTGCAGAATGTGGTTTTGCATTGTCTTGTTGAAATATGCATGAGCGTCCCTGAAAAAGAAGGCATAATATTGTGCTCCAAAATCTCTCTGAACTGTTCAGCATTAATGGTGCATCACAGAAGTGCAAGTTGCCAAGGGCACTGACACACCATGACAGACCCTGGCTTTTAAAAATGTTGCTGGTAACAGTCTATATCAGTGGTTCTCAAACTGTGGTACGTGTACCACTAGTGGTACGCGGACTTCCTTCTAGTGGTACACGGAGGAATGAAATATGTCATGTATATGCTACATATATTTCAAAATTTATCAAAAATTATGTATATAATATGTCATATATGAAATATAGCCTATATTTCTGAGGTAATTGCCACATTTTTTTTTAACCGTGTGGAGTTGTAGCTGCTTTACTATGACTACTCTACTGTATTTCAATACTACTCATTTTGGTGGTACTTGGAGAGACAATTTTTTTTTCTCAGGTGGTACTTGATGAAAAAAGCTTGAGAACCACTGGTCTATATGATCCTTTTCTTCTTTGGGTCCAAAGCACATGGCATCCTAACACTAACCCATAAGAAATACTGATTGATCTGACCACAGTACACGTTTCCACCGTGTGATGGTCCATCCCAGATGCCTCTGAGCCCAGAAGTTGATGGTGCTTCTGGACACTGTTAACATAGGGTTTCCTTTTGGCCAGTAAAGATATAACTGGCATCTGTAGATGTAACTACGTATTTTGTTACTTGACAAGGGTTTGCCATAGTAGTCCTGAGCCCATGTGGTGATATCACTTAGAGATGAGAGTCACCTAAGAGATCGGAGATCACGGTTGTTCAACCGTGTACTTGTCCGTTACGCCCCATTCACACGGGGCTTCAGCGTCAACGCTTGGCAGAGGGCGAGTCTGAAGTTGGGGCTGACGTGATCACGATAGCAGCATCAGCCAATGAAATTAGTCAGCAATAGGCCACTGTCTGATCTGGTGTATTTGCGTACAGCGATCTGATTGGCTGATGCTTCCGTCAGCGCTTGAAAAGTTGAGCAAGTTCCAACTTTTGCAGCAAGCAACGCCTCTGAAGTGGCGCCGACGGATCCACAATGCAGTTCGGCAACGCCTGACGTCACCCATTCAAAGTGAATGGGAAGCATTGAAGCTGACGCCCCGTGTGAATAGGACGTTACGCACTGAAATTTCTCCAGATTCCTTGAATCCTTAATGATGTTATGCACTGTAGAAGGTGAAATATTCAAATGTCTTCCCATCTTTCTTTGAGGAACATTGTTTTTTAAATATTTCAATAATTTTCTAATGTACTTGTTGGCAAACTGGTGATCCTCGGCTCATCTTTGCTTCTAAAAGACTTTTGTTGGATGCTGCTTCTGTACCAAACCATAATTACAATCAGCTGTTGACATCACTTGTTTCAAATCACATCATTATTTAATCAATTTACCTGATTACTAGCCCTAAACTGCTCCTGTCCCAACCTTGCTTTGAAATGTGTTGCAAGAACCAAAATTGAAAAGTGTTTTTAAAAAAACCAACAACATTAAAAGTCATGAGGAACACATTAAATATTGTGTGTCATATTGTCTACAATGAAATACAAGTCAAAGTAAATTTCACGAGTTCACACTCAATAGATATTTGACTCAATAGAATAGAATAGGCGTATAGAATATGTGTATTTGGCGTGCTGTCTGGGCTCTGAGCTCAGTAAGACACCCTAACTTGTGTTATTCCCCTTATCAGGATAGAGAGAGATAGGGTCTGAGCGCAGTGTCTAGCCTGGCTCCAGAACGTTCCCCCCTCAGATTTAAATAGGTATTGGGTTTAATAGTGTGGAGTTGGGGTGGTGGAGGGATGCTGAAGTCAAGAGAAAACAGAGGTATGACTAGGCCCACACGGAATCTGTGTGCGCAGAATTCCGCAGATTTTCCACAGATTTTCAGCCCATTATTAATTCTGTTTATTTACTTGAGTAAATGTGTAAATCTGAATTTATTCAGTAATTTATTACTTTTTATTTCATATATTAGGGTTTTAGTTATGATACTCCGCTGGATACTCCTAAATAATTCCGCAGAAATCCGCAGATTTTTATCAAATTTCTCAGGAGAAATAGCAAAATACGTCCGCAGATTCCATCTGGCCCTGGGTATGACGTGTATGACTATTTAAAGGGGTGTGGTCTTGGGCTGATTAGATAATAGAATGATTCTGTGTGATGAATTAGCCTTGTCAAAGACCGTGCTCGTGCTCTTCACGAAATTTTATTAGAAAACATCACTTAGAAATCACTACTATCTTTTTTTATTTGCGTTTTCCCAACTTTTTCTGATTTGGGGTTGTGATGAAAGATCTCGATACTCACCCAGAGTTCACAGCAGCTCCATTAAAGTATTCAGGAGAAGACATTGCTACTCTTCACAGACACAGAGCTGAATCCTGGAGATGATGCTTTATAAGAGTCGACAGAAAACTCCTGGTCTCTCTCCAATTATTTTATCCAAAAAATCTTTTCCTTCAGCTTTTCCTAGATGACAAACATGATATTTGAGAAAAACAGAACATTCAGTGAATTTGTACACACTTGAGCTCTCACCTTTGCTGGAGCTGTTTGAATGAACAGTGATGTTGAGAGAATGACACACATTATGATATCTAACTAGGGCTGACACGGGATCTTAGTTGTGCTTTATTTTTTTTGGAGAAGTGATGGAAGAAGCAATGCTTTTCAAGCATTCAAAACAGCTTTGCAAAATAATTCACTGTTTTGAAGCTCTCGAAAATACCACCATCTGCTGGACAAAACCATGTAAATGCAACAAAAATCTGGGAAAAAAAACATGCCGTTTCAAACGTATTCATTCATTCATGTTCTTTTAGCTTAATCTCCTTTATTAATCTGAGTTCGCCACAGCGGAATGAACCGCCAACTTATCCAGCATATGCTTTACGCAGCGGATACCCTTCCAGCTGCAACCCATCACTGGGAAACATCCATACACACTCATTCACACTCGTACACTATGGACAATTTAGCTAACCCAATTCACATACAAGATATCTTTGGACTTGTGGGGGAAACCGGAACACCCAGAGGAAACCCATGCGAACACAACGGTCTTTATATCATTGGTTCAACAGTGTGCTAAAAATTTAAAACAGGCTATTAACTAATATTATTCCTTTTAATTTTACAAATGCCTTGCTAGAACCTACAAAATTGATCCATGATCAGGTAGAAGTACTAAAACCAGTTCACAAACAAAGTTGTTCGTGGAGCTTTGTATGATTATAGTTGAACCCCTGAAGTCACATGGCCTGTTCTGAATATGTTTTTGGTTCCTTTTCTGAACTTTGACCATCTCGAGACTGTTGCTATATAGAGAGAGTCAAACAACTTTGATCTAAAATAACTTAATTTGTGTTCAAAATATGAATGAAGACCTAAGGGAACTGGAACAACATGAGGTAGAGTAGTTTATAATGGAATTTTCATTTTTGGGTGAACTGACTCTTTTAATGGGTGCTTTGCTCCATATATAGAGCTTTAATATCCTCTAGTGGCAACAGTCCAGAACTGCCATATTAAAACATTTCTTTTCAACAGGAGAATCCACCAAAAAACTCATCATGTACTGAAGCACTGTTTTGTATTAAAGGAGAAATTCTTATTTTTGCTGTTAAAATTACTGTGAAAATTAGAAGAGGCAAACAAAAGAATTCATAACTAAAACATCTCCCCAATTTAATTGAAAGCAACATTTTTAGCAGTAGAAGAAAAAAGAGCTTTCGTTTTCGTTTAAGGGGTCGGGAACCTATTTTCAGCAAAGAGCCATTACTAATTTTTTTTTTTTATGAAATGCATTTTTAAAGAGCCATTTGGGGTGTGCGTATATAACAATTTAATTATTTATTTATAAACAAAACCTTTATTTATGTCCATGCACAACTCAAAAATAAACAAATATGACGCATCACGATGTATGAAGAACTATTTTTAAATGATTTTCTTTTTGCCATCGCCATTCATGAATGTTGTTTTAATTTAAGTGCATGTGAGGTACATAAAAATGTAGGCTGCTTGCTCTTCATTAGTGTAGCGATTCAAATTCAAACACATATGTGCATTGGTTGAAACGTCTTTTTATTGTAAACTGAATTCTTATTCATTTTGATGTAGAAAATACAATATAAAGGGAATTGTAATTGTATTTTTAATAGGAAACTGGTTTCTAGTGACATTTTTAATCTTTAATTGAAGAGAGACAGCTGGAGAGCCACATATTTTTGGTCAAAGAGCCACATGTGGCTCCTGAGCCATAGGTTCCCTACCCCTGGGTTAACTATATTAATATCTGTAATGAATAACAGTAATTGTGATATTATTCTGCTCAAAAGCTCTGCTAAAAGTTTAAACTTGGGCTTTCAATCGATTAAAAATGCATTACATGTTTCTGAAATGTCCTCAAGCTCTATTGTGTGTCTTTCACTAAATTTCATTCTACAGAAACTTCCAGTTTTGTTAAAATTATTTTTTTTTAACATTTAATCTTAGACCACATTAATGAATTACCTTTTGACTTTATGAAAATACACAAATGACAGCTTAGTTTATTTTTTGTACATTTATTTAAAGATCGCATGTACCTTTTTTGTCACTGGTGACAACTTTCTTTGGGCAATATTAAAAGGTTTTCATGGAATAATATGTATTGATATAATTCAGCCCATGTAGTTAGAGAACAAATACATTTAATGCAACCAATATTTGTTTTAATTAGGTTTGTTAAAAGTATAATTTTATACAGTTAGTTCATTCATGCAGCCATTTGCTAGTGCATTGAAAATATCAAAATAAGATTTATAAACAAGTTTAAATCTTAAATCCTGAGTGTAGCAGAATTTGCTGAATCTAATATGATTATCTTTTAAATGAGTAGTTATCTTGACACTTTTTAATTAATGTGATTGGGAGAAAACACAGAAACACAATTAATCGATCACAAAAGGCATTTAACAAAATGGCTGCTGCAAGTTATCTGCTGACAACATGTCATGGTGTACTCCCTTTTTTACAATTCCTTTACAATAAATGAGGTCACACCAGTGACAGCAACTTAAAGCTTCATATGAAATGGTGACAAATTGATGAAAAATGAGTTACAATCAACTTTTCTTCATAGGTAAATAAATAAATATGAAGAAAAAACTCAAGTTAGGTCAACAAAGTGATTTTGATTTCCAAATAAAAGTAGGTCTGTGTTAAACAGTGACACAACTCCAGGGAACAATAGGATAGTTTTATTTTTATATATTTTATAATATTTATTTGGCATTTACTTTTTAATGTCATTTACACATTTTTAGTTGTTATAAATTAATACATAGTAGTATTTTGAATAGTAGATAAATCAGTTTTTACGTCAAAATAAAGCACCTGTTCAAGGCTGAGGGGACGAGCAGTTTGTGGTGCTTAAAATTTGTAAGTAATTAAAAAATACATATTGCCATATACTCAAAAGAGCATATTTGTCCAAATATCATGTTGTTTCATTTATAAAATATAAAAATATTGTAAACCTAAATAGTTTTTCAAGTGTAGGCCAACGTTAAAGTGTAGAATGACCTATGACTGTATTAAAAATGACCCAGCCTTTCTCTTCTGCGCCACACTTTAGTTTCACAGTGAAGTTTCTGTCAGAAGAAACAATCAACTTTCTTTTGAGTTCGACATTAGGTCAGCTAACACGTTTAACTCGCGATGTTAGGAAACATTTTAGTGAGCTTACCGTAGCAAGTGAAGAGTGCTGATGTCAATCTTAAACAGCGTTTCTGCTACAATTCGCTTTCCGTCAGAGAATGACAGGTAAGTTACGCTGAAAGCCCGCCCGCCCCAACTGTATGGCAAGCCGTCTAAGCATTAAATACCTCTTGCCCTACTAGTCATAATTCAGTTTTGACTTGTCATAATTCCAATTCCAGATATCTGCATTGCAATTCTGAGTAGCCATAATTGTAATATTTGCAATCTGATTGCGACTATAAGCATTAAAGATATCTGCAAAGTTATTTGACTAGTCATATTATACATTAGAGCAGGGATTCTCAACTGGTTTGGCCATGTACCACATTTTTAACATGGTCATCAAGCCCTAACCCAAATTTTTAGGAACTACAATATAAGTTAAGGAATTATAATTCATTTGTATTTAGGCTATTTGTTAACACACACAAGTAGTGACAGAAAAATCATGACATTCACAGAGACTTACAAATAAAAATTTTTTTTTACTGCATGTTTTACACAGCGGGTGCTTTTCCAGCTGTAACCCATCATGGGAAACATCAATACACACTCATTCACACACACTCATACAGACAATTTAGCCTACCCAATTCACCTGTACCGCATGTCTTTGGACTGTGGGGGAAACCGGAGCACCTAGAGCAGGGGTGTCAAACTCAATTCCTGGAGGGCCGAAGCCCTGCACAGTTTAGTTCCAACCCTGCTCCAACACACTTACCTGTAGGTTTCAAACAAGCCTGAAGGGCTCAATTAGTTTGATCAGGTGTGTTTAATTAGGGTTGGAACTAAACTGTGCAGAGCTGCGGCCCTTTTGGGACTGAGTTTGACACCTGTGACCTAGAGGAAACCCACGCGAACGAAGGGAGAACATGCAAACTCCACACAGAAACGCTATGAAAGTAAATCAGTTGCGAAACTCGAGAGCTTGCAAATGTAAATGTGAGCACTTGTGATAATAATATTTGTATGTGTAGGTTGAAATGTACACTTACAGCTCTGATGTGAACAGCTGAAATCCTCGATTTGCACACACACACAACAATCCACACACTTATGTTTTAAATTCGAAGTTGCAGATTAATAGTTGTGTATTTGTAAAATGTCATTCACAAATACAAAGTGACAGACACACGTGTGCACGGCAAATTTGACTGCATCTTCGCTCTACAACCACAGGTCGGCACTCACAACCTCTCAGATTCGTCAGTACAACTACAAATCTCCCGCGCTCTGACTTTTGCTACACATCTCCCGCGATCTCTGTAGCAGAACTCATCTGTGCACTTGCAGATGCAGAGGCGTGAGCAGCGCTGGGCAGGGGAGGGGCGGGGCTGGTGTAAAGCTGTTTGATTGGCTGATGCCTGACCAATGAACAATGCCAGCAGCCAACAGGACTGAGGTGCAAAATAATCATTTCCCACGATTATTTTATTATTTAGGGTTTATTTAAACTCTTTTCTGAAGAGATTCTTGTTAAAAATAATAAATTCTGTGGAAATGTACATACCAGTAAAAGAGCAGCAAAGCCAGTTTATTGGCTAGAGCCAGCCAATGAGATGGGGCGTTTCTGTTTGTCAGGACACAGGGCAGCTCACGTTGTTGGAGGCCTCGAGCAATCAGAGGGTAAGTTATGATTTTTAATAATTATCTATATGTTCAATACTGTTAGCTAAGCTAAGGACTGTGCTGGGTGCTTCTCTTGTTTGTTTTTTATATAAGAAAACAGTTATGAGTTATCTAGGAGCTGCTTTCAATCATGTTATATGGTTCTAAAGATACGATTCAACCCACATGAAATAAGAAGTTGTAATAGTATTTATAGTAAATAATAGTACGTTTTTTAACCATACTAACTATAGTAAACTGTATTATACAGTATATATTGCAGTATCTACAACTTTGTTAATGAATGCAACAGCACACTGTAGTATTAACTAGCATGAACTTTAATAAATTGAAGTATACTTGTATGTATGTGAGTATATATATATATATATATATATATATATATATATATATATATATATATATATATATATATATATATATAGCTTAAATTTGAAAAATTGAAATATAGCTATCTGTTTAAAACTAAACATTCTAATGCCATTTATTATGCAAATATCAAGTTGAAACAAATCTGTTAAGAACACATATTTATATGTAAAACCTAATACATTTTAAAGCAGTTTCATTTCTTTCTAATTTTTACATCTACATGCATTACATCTGATTTAGGTCCACAACTTGCATCCTTCAACATGATATGTGTGTTCAAAGGAAGAGCAACTAGGTGAGGGAGACAGTGTCCATCGCTCGGCTGAGGGTCCACTTTGAGCATCTCATCTGCAGGGTTAAGCAACATAAGCTGAACAGTCATCATCTCTCTCTATTACAGCGAGCATCAACCAGCTTTACACAATGGCTTGCTTTCTGACCATTAGTTAAGGCTTGAGCAAAGTATTAAAGAGGAGATAACATTTGATGGGTAATGATGAAGTTGGATTTACCACCTCCATCTCATTATGAACAAGGAAAAACCCTGAAATATTTCAATACAAGTAACTAGACATTTGCGCTGCACTTATTTGGACTGTAAATTTTATTTGACAAATTACATTCCCTTACAGAACAGGTGTCAAACTCAGTTCCTGGAGGGCTGCAGCTTTGCAAAGTTTAGTTCTAACCCTAATTAAACACACCTGATCAAACTAATTGAGTCCTTCAGGTTTGTTTGAAACTTTCACTTAATTGTTTTGAAGCAGGGTTGCAACTAAAAACGTGCAGGGTTACGGCCCTTCAGGAACTGAGTTTGACACCCCTGCCTTACAGTAAAGTGTAAAAATACTACATTAAACAATTATCAAAATAAAAGTTGTGTTTGTGGGTGAGTGTGTGTTTTGTTCAAATCTGTAGTCATCTTGGCAAGAAAAAAGAGAAAATAAAGTCGGCTTCCTCTTGAATGATCTGAATCATTTTGAAGTGTTTGTAGATGAGCTGGATCATCATGTCATCTTTAGCATAAATGACATCCTATTCAAGCTATGCAGCTTCTCTGAGTTCCTCATCGACTTGAAACATGCTGATCTCTCCTGTCACTCCATCCTTACAGGAAACTGAGAAATAACCTATAGTTAGTAACGTTCATAATTAAAAAAAAGTGATATAAAGGACACACTGTACACAAACATGTAAATAGATAGATGGATAGATAGATATGATGCAGGTTATAATAACAAAAACCGGTATGATCTGTAAGAAACTGAAACGCCTAGTGTTATTTTTAATTGCTATTAATGTGTGTGTGTGTGTGTGTGTAAATATACTTCAATTTATCAAAGTTCATGCTAGTTAATACTACAGTGTGCTGTTGCATTCATTAACAAAGTTGTAGATACTGCAATATATACTGTATAATACAGTTTACTATAGTTAGTATGGTTAAAAAACGTACTATTATTTACTATAAATACTATTACAACTTCTTATTTCATGTGGGTTGAATCGTATCTTTAGAACCATATAACATGATTGAAAGCAGCTCCTAGATAACTCATAACTGTTTTCTTATATAAAAAACAAACAAGAGAAGCACCCAGCACAGTCCTTAGCTTAGCTAACAGTATTGAACATATAGATAATTATTAAAAATCATAACTTACCCTCTGATTGCTCGAGGCCTCCAACAACGTGAGCTGCCCTGTGTCCTGACAAACAGAAACGCCCCATCTCATTGGCTGGCTCTAGCCAATAAACTGGCTTTGCTGCTCTTTTACTGGTATGTACATTTCCACAGAATTTATTATTTTTAACAAGAATCTCTTCAGAAAAGAGTTTAAATAAACCCTAAATAATAAAATAATCGTGGGAAATGATTATTTTGCACCTCAGTCCTGTTGGCTGCTGGCATTGTTCATTGGTCAGGCATCAGCCAATCAAACAGCTTTACACCAGCCCCGCCCCTCCCCTGCCCAGCGCTGCTCACGCCTCTGCATCTGCAAGTGCACAGATGAGTTCTGCTACAGAGATCGCGGGAGATGTGTAGCAAAAGTCAGAGCGCGGGAGATTTGTAGTTGTACTGACGAATCTGAGAGGTTGTGAGTGCCGACCTGTGGTTGTAGAGCGAAGATGCAGTCAAATTTGCCGTGCACACGTGTGTCTGTCACTTTGTATTTGTGAATGACATTTTACAAATACACAACTATTAATCTGCAACTTCGAATTTAAAACATAAGTGTGTGGATTGTTGTGTGTGTGTGCAAATCGAGGATTTCAGCTGTTCACATCAGAGCTGTAAGTGTACATTTCAACCTACACATACAAATATTATTATCACAAGTGCTCACATTTACATTTGCAAGCTCTCGAGTTTCGCAACTGATTTACTTTCATAAAACGCCAACTGACCCAGCAGAGGCTCGAACCGGTGACCTTCTTGCTGTAAGGCGACAGCACTATCTACTGCGCCACTGCATCGCCATGGAGATATCTTCAAATATAGTTGTGATTAATCGAAACGCAGTTAGAGATATCTACATTTACCTTTGCGGATATTTATATATGACACATCTTTTAGAGATATCTACAACATCATTCGAGATATCTTCAACTGAGTTTTGATTAGAGAAAATTTATTTACAGATGCCTCGAATCTGATTTCTTACTAGTACAATTGTAATTGCAGATAATAGTCTAATTATAATTATCACTTGTCAAAATATAATTAGAGATATCTTTAAATATATTTAAGGATAGTCAAAACAAAGGTTTAAAGGCTTGCCATATTGCGGGAGCTGGGCATGAGTGTGACGTATGTAAACTTGTGAACTTCATTTGCAATGAAAATTGTAAAACAGGTGAAAGTTCAACGATAAAAACCTCTGCCATATTTGTTCAAAGGTCTCAAATAGCTGTTATCTAGAAGAAAACAACAACTCTAAAATCAATTTATTTTATTTATTTATTTATGGCTAATTTAATTTATATATATATATATATATATATATATATATATATATATATATATATATATATATATATATATATATATATATATTTGCACATATCACAGATGTAGCTACATCATAGATATATATATATCAGATGTAACCTACCCTGTTGTTGTCTATTAGAAGGAATGTATGGGGTATTCTGTCATCTGATCTGTTGTCCTTATCATTGTCTATTCATCTTTACTGTCATCCCTACTGTTGTATGCTGTCGTCCTTATGGTCGTCTGTTCTGTCGCCTTTACTGTCGTCTATGCTGTCGTTTATACTGTCATCTTTACTGTCGTCTATCCATGCTGCAGTTTATTCTGTCATCCTTACAGATCAGATAACAGAATACCCTATAGAATATGCAGGGCCGGCGCGTCCATAGAGGCGACCTAGGCGGCCGCCTAGGACGGCAGAATAGAGGGCAGTGTCCCCGAAACTACCCTCGCCACCCGCGCCCACAGTTATATCTGCGTCTAGGGCGGCAGAATAGAGAGGGCGGCGTCCCCGAAACTACCCTCGCCACCCGCGCCCACAGTTATATCTGCGTCTAGGGCGGCAGAATTGAGAGGGCGGCGTCCCCTAAACTACCCTCGCCACCCTCGCCTTGGGCGGCATCCCCTAAACTACCCTCACCACCCTCGCTTCGGGCGGCGTCCCCTAAACTACCCTCGCATCATTTATATTCACGTCTAGGGTGGCAGAATAGAGAGAGCGGCGTCCCCGAAACTACCCTCGCCACCCGTGCCCACAGTTATATCCACATCTAGGGCGGCAGAATAGAGAGGGCGGCATCCCTTAAGCTACCCCCCACCCCCCGTTTTCACTTAGGTTTGAGGGCGGCGTGACCGTCCGTTGCCTAGAGCTGCAGTTCAGCTGAGAATATGACAGTACCAAACAGAGAAAAACCGACAGGACAACAGATTAAGTCGACATCAAAACACAACATGTACGTCAACAATGCTAATTTTCCTAAACATGAGGGCAATGAGAGTAGATGAAGACAAATTTGAAGTACAAAGCAGAAAGCAGGCATAGGAATTTTGGCACAAATGGTACCCCATAGTGCAGAGCAATAGCTGCTTAATTAGGCCTGCTACGCTACTGTATTTCAATACTGCTCATTTTGGTGGTACTTCGAGAGACATTATTTTTCTGAGGTGGTACTTGGTGGAAAAAAGTTTAAGAACCACTGATTTAATGTATAGACCCTATATAGTCGACAGGCGGCGGTAGAGATGCAACTCTCGCTCACAGACGCCAGAGAAACTCACACAGAAGAAGTCCAATGGTTGTTTGGAAACCGCAGTAAACTTACTTCCACAGAGCGCAGAAATACTCCTTCAGTTGTTTTCTCAGCAGCTGCAGGGTTTCCATCGCAAAGACGAGAGTTAAACCAGGAGTCTTTGTAGCAGTGGACTAACTGTGTTCTCAATCATGAACGTGGCTAAGAGTGGATATCGCGTTTTCTCTGCCAACTCTACACCCGCGTGCACTGAACTCTCTAAGAAGATTACAGAGTACGTATATCTCATCTCAATATTTAACATCTGTCACCATCTTCATCTGTGATATCAATGTGCAGCGGTAATATCGGGAGTTCGGCCTGTAGATCTGCAAAACACATGACAGCTGAGTCTGGCCTCATGATTTAGATGTCTCTCATTTCCAGCTGCAGTGGTCTACGTTTTTGACTGATAATAAAGTTATTTATTAATAAAATATCACCCCTGTGCTCTTGTTTGTACACTGAGCATCGCTTGATTATGCGATAAAGTGTTTACAGTGTTATTGGGGTAAAGTTGGTTTTATATTCGCACTTTCGCGTTCAATAAATTAATAGATCACACTGCAAAAAATGCTTTTCTTACTTAGATTTTTTGTCTTGTTTCTAGTCCAAATATCTAAAAATTCCTAAATCTAGAAGAATTTTCTTGACGAGCAAAACATATTGTCTTGTTTTGAGAAATAATATGCTAATATTAAGTGAGTTTTTCCTTAAAACAAGCAAAATAATCTGCCAATGGGGTAAGCAAAATAATCTTACGTCAAAAGGAAAAACAAGATTATTTTGCTTACCCCATTGGCAGATTATTTTGCTTGTTTTAAGGAAAAACTCACTTAATATTGGCATATTATTTCTCAAAACAAGACAATATGTTTTACTTGTCAAGAAAATTCTTCTTGATATGAGAAATTTTAGATATTTAGACTAGAAACAAGACAAAAAATCTATACAAGAAAAGCATTTTTTGCAGTGCAGAATTTAAGTAGGCTAATATACAGTTTAATTCTCGTAACATACTGCCATGATCACAACACATTATGTTTATAACTACCGTTAAAGAGCTGAAAAAACACGCTTATCTCTGTGGATGGTTCCTGTATTGTTTACAATGAGGTAAAAGTTGGTTTTATATTTGCACATTCTGACATTCTCTTTAATATTGTCACTTCAGACAAGTAGGGACATTCTGACTTTCTCCTTATTATTATTTCAGAAAAGTATGCTTTGCCAATTCTAAATAGGCAGATTCATATTAGCAGCCAAATGACTGTCAAAGTATGACATTGTTCACAGTAAGTTAAATAGTGCTAATGTTGTTTTGAAGTAATTAAAAATTTCAGATCGAATATTCAAAGTAACGTGTTAAACTGTATCGGCACCGTGTCATGATACTTTAAATAATCGGACAGAAATTGCATGGAAGTTCATTCATTCATTTTCTTGTCAGCTCAGTCCCTTTATTAATCAGGAGTCGTCACAGCGGAATGAACCGGCAACTTATACAGCAAGTTTTTACGCAGCGGATGCCCTTCCACCCGCAACCCATCTGTGGGAAACACGCACACATTCACACACACACTTATACACTACAGACAATTTAGCCTACTCAATTCACCTGTACACTGCAAAAAATGCTTTTCTTACTTAGATTTTTTGTCTTGTTTCTAGTCCAAATATCTAAAAATTCCTAAATCAAGAAGAATTTTCCAGACAAGCAAAACACATTGTCTTGTTTTGAGAAATAATATGCCAATATTAAGTGAGTTTTTCCTTAAAACAAGCAAAATAATCTGCCAATGGGGTAAGCAAAATAATCTTACGTTGAAAGAAAAAAAAACAAGATTAATTTGCTTACCCCATTGGCAGATTATTTTGCTTGTTTTAAGGAAAAACTCACTTAATATTGGCATATTATTTCTCAAAACAAGACAATATGTTTTGCTCGTCAAGAAAATTCTTCTTGATATGAGAAATTTTAGATATTTAGACTAGAAACAAGACAAAAAATCTATACAAGAAAAGCATTTTTGCAGTGCAGATTTTAAGTAGGCTAATATACAGATTAATTCTCGTAACTTACTGCCATGATCACAACACATTATGTTTATAACTACCGTAAAAGAGCTGAATAAACACGCTTATCTCTGTGGATGGTTCCTGTATTGTTTACAATGAGGTAAAAGTTGGTTTTATATTTGCACATTCTGACATTCTCTTTAATATTGTCACTTCAGACAAGTATTTTAAGTAGGGACATTCTGACTTCTTATTATTATTTCAGAAAAGTATGCTTTGCCAATTCTAAATAGGCAGATTCATATTAGCAGCCAAATGACTGTCAAAGTATGACATTGTTCACAGTAAGTTAAATAGTGCTAATGTTGTTTTGAAGTAATTAAAAATTTCAGATCGAATATTCAAAGTAACGTGTTAAACTGTATCGGCACCGTGTCACGATACTTTAAATAATCGGACAGAAATTTCATAGAAGTTCATTCATTCATTCATTTTCTTGTTGGCTCAGTCCCTTTATTAATCAGGAGTCGCCACAGCGGAATGAACCGGCAACTTATACAGCAAGTTTTTACGCAGCGGATGCCCTTCCACCCGCAACCCATCTCTGGGAAACACCCACACGCACACATTCACACACACACTCATACACTACAGACAATTTAGCCTACTCAATTCAACTGTACACTGCAAAAAATGCTTTTCTTACTTAGATTTTTTGTCTTGTTTCTAGTCTAAATATCTAAAATTTCTTATATCAAGAAGAATTTTCTTGACGAGCAAAACACATTGTCTTGTTTTGAGAAATAATATGCCAATAATAAGTGAGTTTTTCCTTAAAACAAGCTAAATAATCTGCCAATGGGGTAAGCAAAATAATCTTACGTTGAAAGAAAAAAAACAAGATTAATTTGCTTACCCCATTGGCAGATTATTTTGCTTGTTTTAAGGAAAAACTCACTTAATATTGGCATATTATTTCTCAAAACAAGACAATATGTTTTGCTCGTCAAGAAAATTCTTCTTGATATAAGAAATTTTAGATATTTAGACTAGAAACAAGACAAAAAATCTAAACAAGAAAAGCTTTTTTTTGCAGTGTTTTTAAGTAGGCTAATATACAGATTAATTCTCGTAACGTACTGCCATGATCAAAACACATTATGTTTATAACTACCGTTAAAGAGCTGAATAAACACGCTTATCTCTGTGGATGGTTCCTGTATTGTTTACAATGAGGTAAAAGTTGGTTTTATATTTGCACATTCTGACATTCTCTTTAATATTGTCACTTCAGACAAGTATTTTAAGTTACTTAGGGACATTCTGACTTTCTCCTTATTATTATTTCAGAAAAGTATGCTTTGCCAATTCTAAATAGGCAGAATCATATTAGCAGCCAAATGACTGTCAAAGTACGACATTGTTCACAGTAAGTTAAATAGTGCTAATGTTGTTTTGAAGTAATTCAAAATTTCGGATCGAATATTCAAAGTATTGTGTTAAACTGTATCAGCACGTGGCACGTGAGTTATTCACAAGCCCCTGCACATATACTAATGTGCCACAAACAGGATGTTAATGTCACCAACCATTCCCATTTTATTAAGATGTATCCATATAAATGGCCCACCCTGTATTATTAACCGGAAAGCCCTTTCTCTTTTGCTAACTTTACCTCAGTTGCAGTGTTTTGTGCAGATGTAGAGAGCTGGAACAGTGGGCTATTCATCACATAATCTGCGCATGTGACTGACCGCCCTGCACTCATTGCAGACTGTGACTAATAATGCAATCTGGTTAATCAGGAGCTCTTGAAGCTCTGCTTGAGAGATAAGAACATTTTTTTTTTTTTTTGTGTACCTCTGTTGATTTTTCCTTCTTGTTTTTGTTCAGGCGTCTCGGAGTGGAGCTGGGCAAGTCTGTGGTTTATCAGGAGTCAAACAGAGGTGATCAATAATGCTTCATTTACACACAAACTCTTTTGATGGTGGCCGAGGGTGACCCTTGGAAATTCAGGCATATAGAGCTGCATTATATTGGAAGAATCTGTCATTGCAAAAATGAAGAGACTTTTTATCAGATGCCCTGAATAGTGGAAAAAACCTATCATTTTTGACTGAAATATTTTAAAGGGGACCTGTCATGCAAAAATGAAATGGGGGGTTTAAACAGTTGTGTGGCAGCAGTCTATAAATATAGCCAGCTTCTAATGGTAAACATTTATTCATTTTCTTTTTTTATCATCGCACTTGATAAAAACAGCAGAAGCAGAAATCTGCAGAAACAATTTGATTGACATTCTCGCTTTATCAGAGCGGGAAAGCCCCGCCCAATAGTGATGATTTCTTCCTTATTAGCATAAACAGCCCTGAGTGAGAAGCAGCTGACCACCATTAGAGTTTTGACTTGCTGGATAATGTCATCAACTAAGAGATATTGGCTGTTTCTCAATTCCAAGAACGCAGAGAACGGACTTGCGTTCTTGTGGAGACCGGTCTTGCCAGGTGTCCTCGGAAAAACGAACTCAGGAAACCACAAGGGCAGAGAACGCGTCCTTTTAGAAATGAGATGCTGCGTTCTTCCTGATGGTCACGTGACCTTCACGCGTTTTAAATGGTGAATTATTTAAACATTACAGCATTAATACAACGATTTATTGTTTTCCACCCTTTTCAAAATAAATACTTTGCATAAAAACATCATCAATATACTCTGCACAATATAAATAAAACATTTTATTCCGAATTTCAGCAAACAAACACCCTTAATGTGTTTATTCCTTTATTAAAATGTTCATAGTAATGTTTACTTTCACCGTTTTATTTAGGGAAACTCCTGAGGTAAATAAGTTTCATCTTCGAACTTTATTAATACATCTAAGTGAAATGCTGCGCTTCCCACCTCCAATCGCAGTGACTTCTGGGACTTCTAGAGCGTGTTCGCTGCTCAAGTCTGCATCGGTGCGTCCTTGATATTAAGATCACATCCGGGAAGTTTCCCGCGTCCTCTGTTCTTGCGGTCTTGAGTATTGGAACTGAACTATGGCAGCTGATGATGATGTTACACGAGGACGCAAGACCGCTGAAGAACGCATATTGAGAAACAGCCATTATATATGCTAGAACATGCAAACTCCACACAGAAATGCCAACTTACCTAGCTGGGACTCGAACCAGTGACCTTCTTGCTATGAGGCGACAGTGCTAACCACTGAGCCACATATTCATTCATTAATTTTCTTTTCAGCTTAGTCCCTTTATTAATCATAGGTCGCCATAGTGAAATGAACCGCCAACTAATCTAGCATATGTATCACCCATCCAGCCGCAACCCAACACTGGAAAACACTCATACACACTTTTTCACACTCATACACTACAGCCAATTTAGCTTATGCAAATTCACCTATAGCGCATGTGTTTGGACTGTGGGGGAAACCGGAGCACCTGGAGGAAACCCACGCGAACACGGGGAGAACATGCAAACTCCACACAGAAATGGCAACAGATCCAGCAGGGGCTAGAACCAGCGTCATTTTTGCTGTGAGGCAATCGTGCTATCCAATGCGCCACCTTTCCGGCCCCCTCACCCTCCTATATAGTACATCGGAAAAGGAAAAGACATTAATTGAAGGGAAATACTTTTATTCATTAAAATGATCAGCCCAATAATTTAGCATCACCTGAAAAAACAACTCATTTTTGATTGTTATTTCCACGTGTTTGTTTTTATCTGACAGAAACGCGAGTAGAAATCAAAGAGTCTGTAAGAGGACAGACGATCTTCATCATCCAAACCATTCCCAGGTAAGAGTGAACCTCAGAAAAGCAGATCAGCATGTTTTTTAAACTGACTTCACGTTCAGACTAATTAGACTGAATTGAGTCACTGCGTTTTGCAATATTAACGCATAAATAGTGCATAAGTACAGTTGAAGTCGAATTATTAGCCCCTCTATAAATATATTTTCTCCAATTTCTGTTTAACGCAAAGAAGATTTTCAACACATTTCTAATTATAATAGTTTTAATAACTCATTTTTAATAACTGATTTCTTTTATCTTTGCCATGATGACAGTGAATAATATTTAAGTAGATATTCTTCAAGATGCTAGTATTCAGCTGAAGCCTGGTTTATACTTCTGCGTCAAGTGACCGGCGTAGCCCACAGCGCATGCAACGCACGTAGCTGTGCATTTATACTTCTGTGTCTCTGTTGGTCTGCATTTACACTTCCAAAATGCTAGTGGGCAGTGAGGTGTAAATGTTCCTCTGTGTCGAGTTTCTTCGCTGCTGTTTTGCTTTTTCTGAACACTTCCTAAATGTACAAGTGGCTCAAACTCGCTCATTTTGAGGCAGGAACCGGCGGACGTGCAACAACTTAAACTATGAGGTAAACACAAAACAAAACTTTCCATCCGGAGCTCCTTCACCGGACTTCACACTTGTAAACAATCGCTCCATTGGGCTTGTGCCGCTCGCGCGGCTTTCGGTCCTGCCCTGACTCTTCATCGCTACCAAGCCGACCAATCACAGAGCTTGCGCCACGCGTTGTTGTGACGTGTAGTTACATTTTTTGAGAGGTGCACATCAGCGACGCCAACGGCCACGGCGTAGGGCTATACGTCAACATGTAGGCTGCGCTGTAGCATACGCGTGCGATTGACGCAGAAGTATAAATCAGCCTTTAAGTGTGCTTTCACACCTGTGAATCGATTCAGTTGTTCTGAAACAGAGATTACATTGTTACATTGTTGCTCTTTGCTCTTGGAGCGGTTCGCTTTCACACTGCAAAGTTTCTAATCGGACCAAAAGAGCTAAAACAGGTCATGTGCGAGTAAACTCTCCTTACATTGGTCAGAGTGTCAGGGTTTATTTTGCAGCGTCCCGCTCAGCTGTCAGGAGAGGTGGTGGTTTGGTGGTGATTGACAGGGTTTGCGCGCGCGACGTGTCTGAGGAGAGACGCGGTGGGGAGGGGTGAGAAGGGTGCGCGACGATGTCTATTTGAGGACCTGGAGGGAGATGCGAGATTACCGGGAGATCATCACTCGTTTGCGGGCATCCAGAGACTCGCAAAACTTCCCACCCCACTCATAATTCTCTCTTCAAATAGCCGTATGCCTATTACATACCCATAAAACACTGTGATATAACCACGCTCGGATCGGATCGCTTTCCCACTGCAATCGAACCGCTCCAGGGTACGTTTCAATCGAGCCAAGACCACCTCATTCAAGCGATCTCGGAGCAATTACTTTGGCGCGGAACAGAGCGTGATTGCCCTGTTCACATATGCCAAACGAACAGTGCTAACTGGGCAAACGAGATACGTTCCGAAACAAAAGTGTAGGTGTGAAAGCACCCTAAGTGACATTTAGGCCCAATCCCAATTTTATTTTTGTACTCTTACCACTTAAAAATGTACCCCTAAGAAATGGGACCGCACAACAGCACCTGCACACGT
>NC_141023.1:63860000-63867500 GCF_052040795.2 Danio rerio
ATTGAAATGCTGTCATTTAGTTTAAAATGTACATACTGTCACCCGACGGATAAAGGACAATGCAGAGACTTTGGTAAGCAAATCAAGGCAAAGGCAGATTCTGCTTGATCAGTGTATTCCGCATTGAACTCCACTGTGTTATAAATGTGATTGTTTATGTTTTTATTGCAATAAGCTATAATTAAAATATATATTCTGCATTAGTTAATACGATTCAAAGAGTTGCTTTCTATTTATTTTTGAATGTTTTGAAATAAATTAGGAAATTACCCATGGCAACTTTAATGTCAAATTGTTTGGTGTTTTTATCTTTGGCCCACGACTCTGAGTGATTTTGGTTTTGGCCCTTCATACGAAAAGGTTTGGGCATCCCTGTGCTAGGGACATCAGTGATTTGTAAAAAGTGGAGGTGCGCCTGTTTTCGCGATTGTTTTAGAACTCCCGATTCAGTCGCCTGTGGGAGAAATGACTAGGAATAATAAACGGCAGAAAACAGTCAAACTACTTGCTCCACAAACAAATGTTTGCATGACTATACAGACCAAGTAGAATAATGTAATAAGGAAATATCAGTTTGCAACATCAAACAGCGAAACGAGCCGTTTTTAACCAAATAAACTCTGCGGACCCGGTACCAGACCCCCGTAAGTGGTGTCGTTTGAAAGCGTAGAATCTATATTTTATGGACATATGCATCACTTTGGTTTTTATTCTACTGTATAAAAGTTATTCACACTTAAATATACAGTATTTTGGATACCCGAGCTAGGTATTTTACATTGGCTCATTTTTATATTTTTTCATATGACACATGTACAAGTTATAGCTCAAATGAAAGCTCTTGCCGGTGCTCATACAGTTCTAGCATTCTTTTTACTGAGTTATATTCATATGCCAAACAGTTGTTGAATGAATTGTGGTGTTTCCATGGCGCAGAAATGTAAACAATACATTCATGATCAATAAGCAGCCCCAGATAGCACAGACAGCTGTCATCTCTTACCCTATACTGTGCCCTTCAGGGCCATTTCTCCTCTGTTTTTGAGGTGATGTGCATAAGTAATGCTTTTATATGTCTGATGTGGTCCAAACACAGTGAATCATGTTTGATCAAACAAAAGAATAGTGAAATATGTAAACAAGGATCGCTCCCTGTGGCTTGTACAGCACCTCTCATCAGTTGGAATACAGTAACTTTTGCATAGATTATGGTGGAGACCTTTTTCTTTTTTTCTATGATTACAGACATGTGCAGGAACCACCAACATTAATTACAGTACGCTAGACCACACACAACCTAAAAGATACACTTTCAAATTTGAGTTTATAAAACAAAAATACAAAAAGCGCCTCTTTTTTTTAGGTGTTTATTATAACACAGACGACATATGCAGTTATTTTAAACACTTTCAAAAGTGTTTTATGAAAATTCAAAGGGTTTTCTTTAAAATGATACCAAATTTTTGCATTTACACCTCTGCATGTGGGTTTGGGAAGCTTTTAAATTTGGGTAGGCAAAATCCAGGCGGAAATCCCCAAATAGCAGCAGAGTTTAACTGGTTAATGTCTAAAAATGAATGGAAGTGAATGAGACCGGACGTCTCGAGTCAAAAAGATTCATATGGCTGCGCCCGCTCGTCTGCGAAGAATAAGGTGAATAGGTCCCCTTTAAAATAAAGCATGACCAAGATGTCTCTTAATGACATACAATTGAAGTCAGAATTATTAGCCCGCCTCAGTTATTAGCACCCCTGTTTATTTTTCCTCAATTTCTGTTTAACGTAGAGGAGATTTTTCTAACACATTTCTAATCCTAATAGTTTTAATAACTCATCTCTAATAACTGATTTATTATATCTCTGTCATGATGACAGTAAATAATATCTCACTAGATATTTTTCAAGACACTTCTATACAGCTTAAAGTGACATTTAAAGGCTTAACTAGGTTAATTAGGGTAACTATGCAAGTTAATATAATTAGTAAAGTTATTGTATAATGATGGTTTGTTCTGTAGACTATCGGGAAAAATCTAGCTTAAAGAGGTTAATAATTTTGTCCTTAAAATAGTGTTTAAAAATTTTAAAACTGCTTTTATTCTAGCCGAAATAAAACAAACAAGACTTTCTCTAGAAGAACAAAATATTATCGGACATACTGTGAACATTTCCTTGCTCTGTTAAACATCATTTTGGAAATATTTAAAAGAGAAAAATAATTCAAAGAGGGGGCTAATACTTCTGACATCAAGTGTACATAGAAAAAAAGATAAAACATGAAATATTTTGCCTTATTAAAAAAAAAAAAGAAATCATATAAATTATTTTAAAATATTTTTGACAGTGAGGGTTCCATTATATTTGATGACGTCAAATGGTTACTGTTTTAACGCAACACAATTGGCAATAGAAAATACGGATATGCTGCCATGTTGTTTAGCTTTTGGTCATCATTTTTAGAGAAACCAAAAAAAAAGAGAAGTGAAGTATGTCTTCAGTGGCAAGAAGAGTAACAAAAAGTACAAGAAAATGCCTGATGACTGATTTAAGGCTTTTAGTAAAGCACACAGATGCTGAAAGAGAGAGTGGGTGGAGATGGATCTAAACACACACTTTAACCAAAATGACCCGACTAGTGTGATAACCGGACTTACCAGAAAAAGTCATTCTGAAAAAATCTGTCATCAAAATGATTAATCTCCAGCGCCAACGCCCAACGTTGTGTTCAAATATCAGTCATTTGTTCTCATGACAGTGTTGTTTTTTATTGCGCACGTCATCTGTGAGGTGGAACTCATTTATCACGAAGCAAAAAAATGAGCTACAGTTGTTGCAGCAACTTCTAGTTTAATTTCTTTATAATACTGCACACCTCTGTCCACAAAGTTTTGTTTCGTGTAATGTTTTTTAAACACATTTAGTTTTTTTTAGTGATGGAAACAGTACTCACAGATTAGTTATGCACTCCAGCTTTTAAACAGAGGAATTTAAATGGGCTCAGTTTTACTATTTGCTTCAACCCTATAAAACATTCTAGAAATTATTTTTATTTAAACCTAGCCTTTGTTGATCTCATTTGTAAATAATCTCATGGACACTAGGGCTATGCGATATGATTATATATATATATATATATATATATATATTAGGGCTGTAACGATACACAATATAAAATCAAAATCGCGACACTCAGATCTACGATCCTGTGTTGCGGTGTGATAAGGGAGAATCGTGACACACCCCGTCACTACCTTTCCAATAACATCACGCGTGCCTGCAAAAGTTGAGCTAATTAACACTTTTTTTCGTTCGACATTACAAGCACTGCTCCGTTTAAGCCCTCGCAATATTTAGCCGGGAGAGCTCGCACGAAGCTCTTAGTAAGGGACCGTCTGAATGTGTCAAGAATATCAAAAACAAAACCAACTTAACCCCGCTTGACAACCGACAACGCCAGAAACATTGCCAATGGTGTCAAAGCGGCCGGAATTTCAGCGCATATACGATGATTTGCTCACACTGTTAATGTGGCTGCGCAGAGAGGGATGGGCATTCACCAGATGTCAGGTAACAGCGCAAACTTTTCTGTAACCGTGCTGTGCGCTTTCTGTTTGAACCTTTGAGAGTGCTGACTGACAGGTGCGTGAGGTCAGAAAACACGACGAAGCTTTAAGTTAAGATGAACACAGTTTCTATAGTTATACTTTATTTAGAGATAAAGGTATATGGCTCTGCATATAATCACTCTATCTTGCTGGAGTTTATAGCCGTTTCGCTTTACTTCAGGACGCATTAATGCCGCTCTGATGGTCTAATTGTTGTTTTAAGTTACCAAGAGCTGTATGAATATACATATCTTGAATATCACAATAGTATTAAATATTACAATTGTAACAACACAGACAGCAACACTTTTGCGCAATCGATACCCAGCTGATTCAGTCGTTTCATAAGAGGACCGCGCCTCTTCTTTTTTCCTTGTCAACATAAAGGCAGTGAGGTGCGCCTCGTTTTAGGCCACTTGTTTAACTGCAAGGCATAATTTGCGGGATGATAACGTATAACCCGTGCCTACAGACACATTTGCCAAAGAAGCAAAATGGAAGAAGAATATTGCTGTTTGATACAGACCTGTTGATGCTAAACCAGTGCTTATGTTGACCTGGATCTGCGTAATAAACGCAACAAATAGGCTTTACTTTTTATTTTAAAGCTTAAAGCATGTACGCAGATTAATGCGCGCGTTGTTGCTGTCTTTTCATCACGCAGCGCGCGCACTTGAACCGCGAGGGAGAGAGAGGAAACCATAGACTATATCAGGACATATTCTTTAAAATAATGATTTCTATTAAAAATGTAAAAGGTTTTGTGATTATAATAATAACAGCGGGGCATTAAATAAATGCATATTTTCCGTGGAGCGGGCAATTTGAGGAAGTTAGCTATTTTGATTTGACGGAAGAAAAAAACATATGATTGGAAAAAAACAGCCTATCCCGATTATTAAAAAGAATCAGTCAGTATTTTCGTTTTGTAATATAAATTAATTATTTAAGTGAAAATAATTTAGGGCAGTCCTATTTATTTTATTTATTTTTTTTAGATTATTCTGCTCTTCTGTGCTAAACACTGCAGGTGCATGAAGATGCTCTGTTGTTCTGTTCCGCTATTAATATATAAAAATAAATCAGTATTTTAAAATGCAATATTTAATGTGTCAGACAAAAAATAGACACGTCAATTTGTTTAATATAAAATTAATAGTAATCTGACCAGTTCACCGTTAATAACCGATTAATGAGCAGCGGTTGTCAGTTAGCAAAATTAACGAAATGAGCATCCCTAGTAGCCATTTAATTTACTTTTTCTATGTAAGAGAACTTGATTGAAAAATAATTTTCAACATGCTTAAACCATCTACACAATGGAGTTTAGTTCTGTTTGGTTTTTCAACAGTATTTTGTTACAAAGAAAACAGAAGTGATATAGCTTTGGCTATTTATTTATTTTATATATGGCTATTTATATTGTTAATAATTTACATAGTTAATATTGTTCTTTGATGTTTAGTTTATAAAGATTTTCCAATGTTATTTAATAAAAAATAGTTTTAAAAATCTTTTTTTTCCCACCCCACACGAAAAAAAAAAAAAATAGTGATACGAACCGAATCGTGGGTCAAAAATCGTGATACGAACCGAATCGTGGGTTTGGTGCATCGTTACAGCCCTAATATATATATATATATATATATATATATATATATATATATATATATATATATATCGTATGAACAAAATAAAAAGTCTGTAGTTTCATATTATACTCTATCATTTATGATTGTTTACAGTAATACTTTATCATAATTTATATGAGCGCAATATTACACGCCATTACAGGAATGTGTACAGAAATATGGATAACAGCATCGTGAGGAAGCTGCAATGTTTACATTTGTTTTGTTTTTTTTTATCCTACAATGCTCTGTTAGACCTTTGATCATTAGTTTTGAAAAGTGTTTTGTATTTTATAAATATCTATTTGATACGGCTACATTTTTAATCAAACATTTGTCCTGAAGTTCTAAATAAAGTGAGAAATAGATGGCATGTATATATATATATATATATATATACACATGCCATCTATTTCTCACTTTATTTAGAACTTCAGGACAAATGTTTGATTAAAAATGTAGCCGTATCAAATTTATATATATATATATATATATATATATATATATATATATATATATATATATATATATATATATATATATATATATATATATATATATATATATATAGATTTGTGTATGTAAGGATAGATAGATAGATGGATGGATATTTATATATATATATATATATATATATATATATATATATATATATATATATGTGTGTGTGTGTGGTGTGTGTGTGTGTGTGTGGTGTGTGTGTGTGTGTGTGTGTGTGTGTGTGTGTGTGTGTATATATATATATATATATATATATATATATATAGATATATAGATATATAGATATATATATATATATAGTAATATAGATTTGTGTATGAAAGGATAGATAGATAGATAGATGGATGGATAGATAGGTAGATATAAATATGTTTTTATATACAATTGATTGACTATTAATTGAATTTACAGAAATGGTACTTTTATTGTGATGTATATCGTTATTAGGATATGAGTTTACTTTATGTTGATGTGAACATTTTGTCATGTTGCACAGCCTTAATTGACACAGATTATAGTTATATGCACTGTAGTTAGATTCCAGATGCTTCGTTTGACCATCCAGATACCGGAATCGGACAATTTATCACTTGACCGGTGATTGGTTGGTCATCTGGCCAATTTCAGCTAATCTGGTTGGCTATCAGGTTTCTTTTTCACCATGTGTAAAACTAAAAGTACACTATGATCGCAATTTCTAGCCACCAATGCCATGAAAACGATTGGTGCGATAAACGTAATCATAAGACCGATTAAAGCAATCAGTTAAATGTATCAAATGTAATTGAAGTCATGTTTAATTATTTCATATATTACATACATTTTATTCAAATTATTTGTTCACAAAATCTTTTAAATTACATATATTTCATTCAAGCTATTTGCCGCGTGCTCCAAGTTTCCCCCACAGTTCAAAAACATGCGCTATAGGTCAATTGGATGAACTTAATTGACCATGGTGTATGAGAGTGTGTGTAAACGTGAGAGTGTATGGGTGTCTACCAGTACTGGGTTGTGGCTGGATGGACATCTGCTGCTATTCCAGCAAAATATATGCTGGAATAGTTGGTGGTTCATTCCACTGTGGCAACCTCTGATGAATAAAAGACTAAGCCAAAGGAAAATGAATGAACGAATTATAGGCAACGAATTATAGGAATTATCAAACTTTTGTCACACTTGTCAAAAAATTGTTCTCGGCCAAGAAAATTGCAGTCGGTGCATTTCTGATTACAGTATAGCATCGTTCACATAATAAATATATAACGCAATAATGCATCAGAAAACAAACCATCTGTGTCGATGTTCCTCTGCTTTTCAGTGTGTCTAAGTATCATTACTGTTTTCGTAACTGCTTTGAATCATCTGCTCTGCTAACTAGGCCTGACTCATATCATCACCATGGATCTGCACCAGAAAGAGATCCAGGGCTTCTTCACATTCCCGGTGGACAACCTGCGGGCTTCTCCATTCCTGCTGCAGTACATCCAAGAGGAGGTAAACACCGCTTTACTGCCATTCACTTTTACTGTCAGTGAGAAACATTGAATATTTAATACTCATTATATAATATTATAATACTCATTATTCTTCCCCTTCCCCACTGTGTGTAGATTCCCGATTACAGAAATGCTATCATTGTAGCCAAATCACCATCTGCTGCGAAAAGGTAACAGCTCTAAAAAGTAAAATATATAGATACTGTATACAGTTGAGGGCAAAATGATTCGCCCTGTTTCTTTTTCAAATATTTCCCAAATTATG
>NC_141023.1:63875000-63897500 GCF_052040795.2 Danio rerio
CAATGCAAACGCGGGAATAGACATCCTGTGCTGTGATACGCGCAAATGGCGCGGCGCGAATGACGCAAATTGCGCGAATGGCAAATTGAGCGTTTTGCGCGCTTAACGAGCGTTTTGCGCGAGTCTCCTGAATTCGAAAATCTGAACTTCAGCGTACATTCGCGCCGCGTTAACCAATCAGAAGCTTGCTCTTGTGGGGGCGTGTTTGTGACGGAGAACCTGTTCATCAAACTGGGCTTGGCTCAGTCAGAAGCACTGCTGAAAGCCTCCGTCATCCAGGTTAAGTTTCTGGAGGAGTTTTTTGAGCTCACACAGCTGGATGCACCTCTGAAAGAATGTAGTAGACTCAGACACGACCCTAAACGTATCGACTAGGGATGTAACGGTATTGTAAATACCGTCATACCGCAATATTAATTTTTTTCGATATTACCGTAGTCGCATGACTTGGTAAAACTATAGTTCTTCTGAGAAAATTTGCTCAGGCGAATGAAGCGAACGGGAGGTACCGGAAACTACAATTCCCATCAGCCCAGGCTTGGCCATAATCCCTTGCGGTCTGTTGTCGCTACAGATCCAGTAATGCGGAAATGGATTGTGCTGCTAGAAGCGGGGATCAAAAAGAGCTGGAAAACCCTAAAGCGGGTGTTGTCGCCGCGCGCATACTGAATAGTGGTGTTGTCGCGCGAGTTCTTATCAGCTGTGTTGTCGCGCGCGTACTGAATAGCGGTGTTGTCGCGCGAGTTCTTATCAGCTGTGTTGTCGCGCGAGTTCTTATCAGCTGTGTTGTCGCGTGCGTACTGAATAGCGGTGTTGTCGCGCGAGTTCTTATCAGCTGTGTTGTCGCGCGCGTACTGAATAGCGGTGTTGTCGCGCGAGTTCTTATCAGCTGTGTTGTCGCGCGAGTTCTTATCAGCTGTGTTGTCGCGCGAGTTCTTATCAGCTGTGTTGTCGCGCGCGTACTGTAAAGCGGGGACGGAGGGTATGTCGCGTCGCGGGGGCACTTTTGATCATTTTGGAAGGGCACTTTCTATCCAAGACTAAAAAGGGCATGTGCACTGCACAGGTTGAGCACTGTGTGTGCACGTGCCTGCAAGTTGGGGAATACGACTAATAACAGTCATGGGGACTGCAGAAACACAGCACACTGTTCAGACTGATGCAGACATGAGACCTCTATCTCACTCATGGTTTGTCCTCTCAAGTGGGAGAAAGACAATGCACAATGCACCCACTGCTGTCAACCTGGGCCAAGTCATATCTCTCTTGTCCCTGAAACCTCAGTCCCAAATGAGAGGGTTTTTTTCTGTTGCAGGGGACATTGTAAATATCCAGAGATACCAGCTTTTACCAGATTATAGTTATATGATAATTTTCCTTTAAAGCCATCTCTATCTAAGTGAGTGAGTGATTAAATGTTGAATGTGATGAGTTTTCAACACAACTAAATTGAAACTTAATTTTTTTACATGGTTTAATATTTTTTTGTTATTAAAATTGAAGTTCCTGTTTCAAAGCTTACAGATAGATGACTAATTTGTATGTCATTGACACTTTTGGCACTTTTTTGGAGTATTTTCATAAGTTTTGTTTTTTCCTGTAAATGATTCAATAAATACCGTACCGTGACATTCATACCGAGGTATTACCGTACCGTGAAATTCTGATACCGCTACATCCCTAGTATCGACGCTGTTTTTCAGTCTTCATAAAGCATATAAACACTGTTATTTTCTTCATAAAATCCATGTTAGCCATTTAGCTATGAAGCAAGAGTCGTCGGGCAGACAGAAGCCCTGCCCATCACGAAGCGGGGTTTGACTCGCGAATGAAGCGAGTAAACTCAAATGTTCACGCGGCTATTTACGCGCGGATATCGCGATTTATCCGTCCGTTCCGCGTCTGGTATGAACACAGCATAATAGTCTAATCACTGTGAAACATGTATTGCAGTATAATCATACAAAGTGAACCAAAGGTGGCTGTAAAGTCTCAAAATTACATACAGTCAAAGTACATACAGTTGCTTTAATTGAAACTTTCATAACCACACTGCGATGTTTAGCTTATTAATGTATGAGCAGGTCTTGTGTGGTTTGTGTCTTGGCCATTATACTCTCGTATAGCCTGATAGAAGTTCACTTCAAGTAGATCTATGTACATTTATGGTTTTTGAATGGACTTTGACCATCCTCAAATGAACCACTCTTGTTTTAGTCGCTTCGTTTTATTGGAGAGTTGAAGAAACATTTATTTGGATGCTCAAATAAGGTTCAGTGAGGATTGTTGAAGTCCTGGTTTCTTGTCTGTATGTTTTTTATCATTTTGTGTGTGGATTTTTGTTTAACGTGATGTTTATTTATTGGTAATAGGCAAACAGCAAGCTCCGTTCCCAGGCATAGAGCTACCAAGTATGACGGTTAACTCTTATTTGCTACCGATCACAGCAGTGAACACGCTGAAAATGGTTCCTATTGCATGCGTGCAGTGCCTGAGGTCTCTCAGTGTCTGTGATCCAAGCGCTCTGAAGTACTCGATCTTTATTATTAAAAAAATACTTCAACAATACGAGCATGAGCTGCTCTAACTCACTATGTATCAAGTGTCTTAAACTACTATGAATTAATGTTTCAATTAATAAATTTGGAAAAATATCGGTAACACTTTGTGGTCACGATTCACACCATTAGCTACCGAGTTAGGGCGTACTCACACTATGCTATCCGAACCGTGCTCAGGCCCGTTTCCTGGATCGTTTGAGAAGTGTGAGTGCACTGATTCGGGCTCAGGCATGGTTCACTTGGCCGGCCCTGGCCCAGTTGGAAGATGTGGGCCTGAGCATGGTTCACTTGGGCTTTGGTGTGGTACGCTTGTAGTGTGAGTACAAAACACGCCAAAGCCCGAAACTGAAAGCTTGACGTTACTTTTAAGGGACTGTTTCATATGGCTTTATTATTCAATCTACTGCTCAATGAACGCAAACTGCCGTAGTTTATTAAATACGCAAACCCCTCACTGCATGAAAGCTGTGCAGCTTTGGCAAACCTCCTCATTCCTGCAACACGAGAGCTTTATTATTGTTTATGAGCGCCAAAAGTGGCGGATCTGTTCGGCGAAATATCTGACTGCGTGTCACAGAATCCCTAAGGACTATTTGGCGAAATATTTGACTGCATGTCACTGCATAACAAACGACTGAAACGATATAACTAGAGAAATCTCCACTGTGCTGAGCGACAGCGCTCACTGAACAGCGCAGCATCGATGACATAAGCGTGCCCAGGCCCGATTGTCGTGAGTGCGGGCCATCGGGGGAGACGGGAGGGGGGACAAGCGTGCTTTGGCCCGGTTCTAGGCAACTGTACCTAGTGTGAGTACGGCCTTATTACCATATTACTCATATTAAGATATTAATATTATTACTCGTATTAAGATATTAACCGTTTATTGGTAATTATAAAGTATGATTTATTTTTTATTCTACATCCCTAATCCTACACAATACCTAAACTCAAGTTACTAATTATTACTAAGCAGCTAATTAGTAGTTTATTGAGCTAATTCTCTTAGCAGGGTGTCTGCTGGGTCTTAAAATGTCTTTCAACTCAACAACAAAATTTTAGGCCTTAAAAAGTCTTACATTTACTGAAATTTTGTGTTGTAGGTCTTACTTTTTTTTTTAAAAAACAGCTCTTAATTTTCCTTTGTTTATGTATAGCTACCCAATCTGACCAAAATCAATACAATCACCAACAATCCATCTCAATAAAACCTTAAACTTTTTAAGAATGTAATTTTTACCTCTATTTACCATAATGCTTTTATTATTTTCCTTACAATAACATTCGTACAAAAGTTCTTCATGTATTTACAGATGTGTAAGCTGACCTGGACAGACAATTGTACATACATTTAGTTTATTATAGTTTTTATAGGCCCCGTTTACACTAGTGCGTTTTAGTTTTAAAACAGCGTTTTAGATCAAAAACGATCCGCGTCCACACTAGCGTTTCACCCAGCGTTCCTGAACATATCTCCGTCCACAGTATACCACCATAACGTATATCACGTGACCATTCGCGCATCTCGACCATCTCGCTCGGAATTTGGTTATTGTTAGTCAACAAATGCCGGTTGAACAATAAACGCGATGGAAAAGAAAGCAAGAGAGGTATTTTTGTTGACAGACGACGAGGTCGAGTTTTTACTAAACGTAACAAATGAATAACTGCACAATGGTGTCTAAAACAGACAATAGTGCAAACAACGCTCCCATTTCTGTGTCCGTGTTGTTGTTTACAGTGAATGCTGGTCTGCTGTCTTCCGGTAGCGTTAAAGCCATGTGTTATAGCCATGTGATAGATGCTTGACAAATAAGGGAAGGATACGCAATAACACAAAAGCCCCAATCAGGTAGCGAATGTCAGCAGCCCCGCCTCCGTTTTCAGATGTCTCCATTTTCCCACATCCACATTGAGACAGAGCAGCAGCGCTTCAGAATGAATATGGCCTCTACAGCGTTTTCGAAAAGCTCCGTTTTCGGCGCTCGAGAACTCCGGCGTAGTGTGGATGGATGGCGTAACCGTAGCAAAACTTAAGCGTTTTAAAACGAAAAAACGCATTAGTGTAAACGGGGCCATAGTCAAGTGATCAGCGTGACCCACGGCAACGCGTAAGGTAGATGCCGTGGGTCACATGGATCACTTGACGCAGAAGTGTAAACCAGGCTTTAGTGTTAAGGCTGATTTATACTTAACGCGTTCTTTAAGTGATCGGCGTAACCCTCTGCGTATGTTCCTCTGTGTCGGGTTTCTTTGCTGGTGTTCTGTTTTTTCTGAACGCTACCTTAATGTACAAGTGGCTAAAACTCGCTCATTCAGAGGCAGAAATTGGTGGACGTGCAACAACATTAATCATAAGGTAAACACAAAACAAAACTTTCCATATGGACCTGCTTTACACGCTTGTAAACACTCGCTTAACCGGTTTGCGCGGCTCTTGGCTGCCAAGCAGAGCAATCACAGAGCTTACGCTACACGTCGTTGCATGGTGTAAAGTATAAATCAGCCTTAAGCCGGTCTCTAAACCGGCTAAACCCCTAAACCTGCCCATACCACTTAACCGTTTTATATCTTAAATCAATATCAACGTATGATCATAAGTACACTGTACCTAACAAAATCTTTAATATAAGTGTATAGTAGTTAAAGACACCTAATATAAAGTGTGCTCAATATTGTTAATAGGTAGGGGTGGGCAGTATAACCAAAACACCACAAAGCAAGTAAACCAAATTGCTTTATGTAAATTTGGAATATTCGTAAGTTTTGATTAGCAAGCCATTGGGAAATAACTAATATAAACATGCATAGCTGTGCATATAACTACTGTGTACACCGCCATACCATTATTCCAGAAGTGATTGTTAAAGCTTCAGAGTGCTTCTCTCGAACAGAACTAAGAAGCCTCAAATGAAGTGCTTATTTTCAAAATTCCATGTAATCTTCATCGTTCAGAAAAGGAACCATTGAATGTCTGTCCGAGAGATATGCCTTTATTTGTGATCCAGGCTCATCTTGCCAATCAACACACCATGCCTGCTTATGAAACCCCCCCCTAGACTAGAGGTTTGAAATGGTAGTCTTGTAGCTGCTTGTAACCAAGGTCCTTGCATCGTCTTGGAAACACATGACCTTGAGAAATAGAGGAAGGTGTTCATTGAAGAGTTTGAGGTTTTGGTACGGGGCTCATTTAAAAGCAAGGCAGCATAGGTAAAGTCAGCGTATTCTTTGTGTGTGCCTAAGCTTGCAGAAACACACAGCGGAATTGAGTTCGACTATACCATTAATGCAGTAGAATATGCATTTTATAATAGATTAAAATGGGCACTATAATGGGATGTCGTTCACAGAGGATGTCGTCTTGCATTGCATCACCCTAAATCCTCACCCTATCCGTAAGGGAGCGCCCTTTCCCCCTTCGAAGGAAACTCATTTCGGCCGCTTGTATTTGAGATTTTGTCCTGGATGCTGCACACTAGTAGTGGTGTGAAGAGATCATGTTTGTAAAGTGCTTTGGGTGTATGACCATACACATTAAATGCGCTATATTAATACACATTACATTACATTAGGTCTCTTGGTCTTGTATGTCTACTAGACACCATCAGCTGTATATGTATTATTTTCGCCAAGTACCCATCCTCCGTGAACGGCACCTTTTAGGACTTGTTTATAACAGTGGCTCTTTACAGCGTAGTTCTGTTGAATACTATTAATCGAGATTAATTAATCCGAAAGTCTCATCAAGATGCAAAAACGAAAGTAGTGATTTGGAACGTGCTGTTGATGAAAGGCATGTGTTGAAGGCATGCATAATTCCTTTAACCCTATGTATTCTCAAATAGACCCACCAGTCTTCCTCTCTCTCGTGTTTACTTGGATCGGAGTGTGTGTGTGTGCGTTTTGGCTGTGTTCCTATGTCTGTCCTCTGGATGAATGACACTAGCCCCTGTTGACCATTCCTGAATTACAACAGTTGTCCTGGAGTCTGTCATGCTGACTCGAGGACTGATTGATTGACTGATTAATGTGTAGTTTCCTGCACTGACTCTTAGTGTACACCTCTAGATACGATTGGGTACATTGGGGACCAAGAGTTGATCATTTTGATTTCTGCATGGCATGAGTTTTTTTTTCCATTCCTGTTTGGATTGAATTGTAGGTGGGGTAAAATGGGAAGTGTTCTCCATCTTGTATCTAACCCAGTTATATGCTACGCATAACTGGTTACTTCTGGACTCTTTAAGTGGTTGCTAACCATTTTGGTAATATGGATTGCGTGCGCCATTTTAGAAATTCTCATATAAACTTGAACCCATCTTACCCAATCTACTCTGATGCTGGAATGTGATTTGATTGGCCTCTTGGTCTAAAACGATTACCTGAAATGATACACTGCAATGAACACTAGCTTATATATGTCGTTATAGTAATGATGGCCAAGGAGAAACCCCCCATCACGGTTGTTGGAGATGTTGGAGGTCGCATCGCCATCATTGTCGTAAGAAATGAGCGTATTTTTAGACTTATTTGACTGTAGTTTTGGACTGATGGGATGAGGAGTTTGTTATTTTGCTCTTCAGGATGATATTATTGATGATGTGGAGGACTATGTGGCAGCCGCTGAGATCCTGAAGGAGAGAGGAGCTTATAAGATCTACATCATGGCCACCCATGGGCTGCTGTCGGCGGATGCCCCGCGCCTCATCGAGGAGTCCGCTATAGACGAAGTGAGTCTGTTGGTGAATCTAAAACTTAAATAAAACCTATAATAAAAAAATAAACAATAGTTATAGCGTAAATGAAGAGTGAGAACGCTAAAAATAAAAGTGTATTCAATCTGTTAATAAAAACTCGTTTGTGTATTTGTCTGTTTGTTTGTGTATTTGTCTTTTCATGTGTTCATTTGTTTATTTGTCAGTTCGTTTACAGTATGTTTGCCCATTTGTTTGTGTATTTGTCTATTCATTTTTTTCCAGTCTTTTGTTTGTCAATTAGTTTCTATGTTTGTCAAATTGTTTGTTTGTCTGTTAATTTGTGTCCTTGTCCATTTATTTGTGTATTTGTCAGTTTGTTTGTGTGTTTGTCTGTTCATTTGATTGTGTATTTGGTCATTTGTGTATTTGTCTGTTCTTTTGTGTATTTGTCTGATCTTTTGTGTATTTGTCCAATTGTTAGTGTAATTTTTTGTTTGATTATTTGTGCATTTGTTTGAGCATTTGTCCATTCGTTTGTGTGTTTGTCCATCCATTTGTGTGTTTGTCCATTTGTTTGTGTATTTGTCTGTTAGTTTGAGTATCTGTTTGTTTGTTTGTTTGTTTGTGTATTTGTCCATTAGTTTGAGTACCTATCTGTTTGGTTGTTTGTTTGTGTATTTGTCCATTAGTTTGAGTATTTGTTTGTTTGTTGGTCCATTAGTTTGATTATCTATCAATTAGTTAATTAGTTCGTTTGTTTGTTTGTTCATTTGTGCATTAGTTTGAGTATCTGTCTGTTAGTTTTTTTGTTTGTTTGTTTGTTTGTGTATTTGTCCGTTAGTATAAGTGTCTGTCTGTTTGTTTGTTTGTTTGTGTATTTGTCCATTAGTTTGAGTACCTATCTGTTTGGTTGTTTGTTTGTTTGTGTATTTGTCTATTAGTTTGAGTACCTATCTGTTTGGTTGTTTGTTTGTTTGTGTATTTGTCCATTAGTTTGAGTACCTATCTGTTTGATTGTTTGTTTGTTTGTTTGTTCATTTTTCCATTAGTTTGAGTATCTGTCTGTTTGTTTGTTTGTTTGTTTGCTTGCTTGTTTGTGTATTTATCCGTTAGTTTGAGTATCTGTTTGTTTGTTTGTTTGTTTGTGTATTTGTCCATTAGTTTGAGTATCTGTTTGTTTGTTTGTTTGTTTGCGTATTTGTCCATTAGTTTGAGTACCTATCTCTTTGGTTGTTTATTTGTTTGTTTGTTTGTGTATTTGTCCATTAGTTTGAGTATGTGTTTGTTTGTCCATTAGTTTGATTATCTGTTAGTTAGTTAGTTAGTTAGTTAGTTAGTTAGTTAGTTAGTTAGTTTGTTAGTTTGTTCAGTTGTCCATTAGTTTGAGTATCTGTTTGTTTGTTTGTTTGTTAGTTTGTTTGTTTGTGTATTTGTCTGTTAGTTTGAGTATCTGTCTGTTTGTTTGTGTATTTGTCTGTTTTTTTGTGTGAATTTTTCTGTTTTTTTGTATATTTGTCTGTCTGTCTGTCTGTCTTTCTGTCTGTTTGTTTGTTTGTTTGTTTTTTTGTTTGTTTATTTGTTAGTTCGTTTGTGTATTTGTCCAATTCTTTGTATTTGTACATTTGTTTGTGTATTTTGTCTCTTCATTTGTATGTTTGTCAATTCCTTTGTTTATTTGTCTGTTCGTTTGTCTATTCATCTATTTATTTGTCAGTTTGAGTGTTTATTTTATTATAAAATTATTTATTATTATGAAATGATAATAAAAATTAAAATGTATTATTGAAAAGTTTAGTTTCTACAGTAATTCTTAGTAGTTATTAGTTAAATTTGTAGTTTAAGTCCTTATTTTCAGTTTATTTAAAGCCTGTCAGAAATTATTTTGTGATAACGACTTTCAGGATATACTTTATTTCTTGTGTGTGTCTGCACAATTGCATATAAACTTTTAGAACTTCTAAAATTTAAATCTGAAAATGCACTTCCTGTTTGTTTTCAGTTAAATTCTCAGATTAGTCTCCTTAGTCTGAGGTATTGGGCGTGGCTAACATACTAAACCATGCCCCTCCAGCTATCAGTTTTCACAGCAAACAGTGAGGAGTAAGGAGTCTGTTAGGTTGTAATAAGTCTTTCCAAACTCTTTTCTCGATCTTTCTGAATAAGATGTCTACTTTACCACATCCAATCAGCTTGCAGTAGAAAAAACAAGCCACGCCCACTGCATTCTCATTTAATATTCCGTTTCTCTTGGAGCTGCTTTACAAGGCACAATTTCCTTAGAACAGACTGGATTTTCTCATCAGATACTTACCTTCATGTACACAGGCTTAAAATTAAACAAATACTGTAAAATCAGTTAATATTGAAATAATAAAAGAATTGTATGTGCATTAATGTAAGTTCATGAAATCTCTCTGGTCTTTCAGGTGGTGGTGACCAACACGGTCCCTCATGAAGTGCAGAAACTGCAGTGTCCTAAAATCAAGACAGTGGATGTGAGCATGATCCTGGCTGAGGCCATCAGACGCATTCACAATGGAGAGTCCATGGCCTACCTGTTCCGCAATATCACAGTGGACGACTAAACCACACACATACACTCACATTCAGTAATGATAAATTTGAGATTAGGGAAGAGATGTGCCAATGCAGTTCCCCAAACACCACAATCACCTTCATTCATCACAGAAAATCGACTTCATCTTCTCTTGCCAAATCGATCAATTTGAAACTAAATAAACGAACAGATACTCAAAACACAGTTCACACACAAAGCCTATTTTTCTTCCTCTTCTCTCTTTTTTTTTTAAACAACACATACAATTATATTCAAATGCAAACAATTTGAATGATGCGAGTAAAAGTACATCCCTTTTTTTAAGACCTTTTCTGCCATTAAAAGTTCAGTTCTAAAATGACTTCCCTGAAAACGGGTGATTACTTCGACGTACGGTTGTCAAAAGTATTGACTTCGGGAACCAGTTGATACCAACATTTTAAAAACACCCACTTCCCACTAACATTTCTGTTTTAATTAGCTTGCACACATTAATTTGGTATTATGCATGTGAATTTGGCTACGCATGTGTACTTAGTGTCTTTTGCGTGAATTATTTTGAGAGTGATCTGACTCCGTAACATTTGAGCGTGTTCCTATATACCGCTAAATTGACCATTGTGATCATGTGCTCAACAGAAATAACTGTGATTGGCTGTAAAGCTCATCGATTCACCACTTATTCACCGCTGTTCACCAGTGTTCATCGCAAGCACTGATACATGTACACTTGAGTATTTTAAAGCCATGTGGATCAGTCAGTCCATCAGCAAATTTCTTGTATATCAGCTAATAGACAGATCGACTGATTGACGTAGCTTTGAGATGCTCCAGTGTCCCTGTATATGTGTTTGCACTCTGTGAACAGTAGAGGTGAACTGATGATCTTTACAGCCAATCACAGTCAATTCTGTTGAGCACGTAAACACAATGGCCTATCGACGGTGTTTACGAACGGACTCAATACGGCTCAAATGTTTGCAGGAAATGGACGTTTTTAAAACTTCAGTACCAATTAGTACCGAACTCGATACTTTTGACGACACTACTGTGATGTTTTTTTTTTATTACGTCTTAAGAGTTGAAGAAAAATCCTTTCATTTATTCTTTAACGCAGCAGTTGTCAATCCTAGTCCTCCTGCTCTACTGCTCTGCGCATTTTTTTTTTTGTTTAACGCTGATTTTGATAACCAGCGCATCAGAAAAGAGCTCCAAGAAAGAACTGTGATGAGATTGACATGTTCCCTACGTGGTGTTCACTGCTCCAAGTACTGCACATGAGAAATCGTCTGAATTTAGTTTACTCCGTTGAAAAAAAAAAGATTTGTGCTACACTGTTTGCAGAATTTCACATATCACAGTAGTATGAAGGGCTGTTTAACTGTAATCAACTGATTAGCATATGCAGTTGAAGTCAAAATGATTAGCCCTCCTGTCCTCCTTTCTTTTTATTATTATTTCTGAAATAAAGTTCAACAGAGCAAGGAAATTTTCACAGTATGTCTGATAATATTTTTTCTTCTGGAGAAAGTCTTATTTGTTTTATTTTGGCTAGAATAAAAGCAGATAAAAATTTTTTGAACACCATTTTAAGGTCAATATTATTAGCCCCTTTTAAGCAATATAAAAGGTTTTTATAGTCTACAGAACAAACCATCGTTATACAGTGACAATACAATTACCCTAACTTGCCTAATTAACATAGTTAAGCCTTTAAATATCCCTTTAAGCTGAATACTAGTGTCTTGAACAATATCTAGTCAAATATGTGCTGTCATCATGGCAAAGATAAAAGAAATCAGTTATTAGAAATGAGTTATTAAAACTATCATGAGTAGAAATGTGTTGTGAAAATCATATTTTCCTTAGACAAATTGGGGAAAAATTATACAGTGGGGGCTAATAATTCTGACTTCGACTGTAAATCATGTTTTGGGCACATCACCCTTTGAATTGAACTTCGCAGGGCACTTATGGGCAAATGAGACAAACCTCTAACCGTACGTTCACACCGAAAGCGGCGAGAGCGTCAAAGTAGCCGGAAGTCATTCATTTTCAATGAGAGCCGGCGGCGAGGAGCAGCGCGGCGCGTCTTCGCTGGCGTGAGCGTCGAGGAGAGTTGAAATGAAGTCAACTTTATGGTAATGAGCTATGACGCGGTTCGGCGGCAACCAATCAGAATGAAGACGTCCATCGCTTGATAGCAGTTCAGAGATTACAGACCTGTGAACTTTGGTTTAGACCACAGTTGTTCCCAAGGGTTTGATTATTGCCGTCGCCGGATTTCCAATTATTCACAATTTTTTCCTACAGGAACATACATTAAATAAGTTACTGGCGAGTTACTAATGTTCATTAATGTTATATAATTATCTTAAAAAAGCGGGAATCTCACGCGATGTGACAGTACAAAACAGTACTGCTGCTTCAGGATATTTCAGACACATATTGGATAAATAGAGCAAAGCCACACCACACGCAGCTTGATCTTCCATTGTTGTATGAATTTGATAAGAAGTGCGCAACATTTTCACGCTAGAAACATGTTTTATGCAGGAATGTAACTGATATGCTGCAACGGCTCCTTTAAATATGAGATCAATGTAGCGAGTTTTGACGCTCTCGCCGCAAGAGCTGAAGGCAGAGAGCGTTGTCGCCAGAGCGACCTTGGACGCTCTCGCCGCTTTCGGTGTGAACGTACGGTAAGAGAACAAACCAGTGAGTGAAACATAAAATATGCATAGCAGGGGGCCACAAGGACCAGGATTGAGCAGCGCTGCTTTATATTGTTCCAGACCAGTACGACTTTTTTATTCTGTGAAACACACAAGGCAAAGAGTCTCTTTGCTAATATTAGTCAGAAATCTGAATTTTCTTCTCAAATTAAATTAGCATTGAGGCCCATTTCCTCCTCAGGATAGCATCTTTAAAAAGAAAGTATTAATGAATTTTAAAAAAAGGCCGCACGGTGGCTCAGTGGTTAGCCATACCTGCCAACACTCATGTTTTTCCCGGGAGTCTCCCTTATTTCAGACCCATTACCCGTATTGTTCTGTCTCCCGGAAAACTCCCGGAATTCTGCGCACCAAACTCAACGCGAAACCATCTCCACACCTGCTCCACACTCTTCAGTTTGCGCTCACCTCCAAACTCCCCCACCCCCTGGTCTCCTGGATATTATGAACCAAACGTTGGCAGGTATGGGTTTGCACTGTCACATTACAGCAAGAAGCTCACTAGTTTGAGTCCCGGCTGGGCCAGTTGGCATCTCTCTGTGGAGTTTGCATGTTCTCCCCGTGTTGGTGTGGGTTTCCTCCGGGTGCTCCTGTTTTCCCCACAGTCCAAAGACATGCGCTATAGGGGAATTGAATAAACTAAATTGTCCGCCGTGTATGAGTGTGTGTGAATGTGAGTGTGTATGGGTGTTTCTCAGTACTGAGTTGCGCCTGGAAGTGCATCCGCTGCATAAAACATATGCTGGAATAGTTGGTGGTTCATTCAACTGTGGTGACCTCTGAAATAGAACCGAAGGGAAATGAATGAACTAATGCAGTGTTTCTCAACCATGTTCCTGGAGAACCACCAGCACTGCATGTTTTGGATGTCTCCTTTGTCTGTCACACTCATTACAGGTGTTTCAGTGTCTTCCAATGAGCTGATGATCTGAATCAGAAGTGTTTGGTTAAGGAGACATGGAAAATGTGCAGAGCCGGTGGTTCTCCTGGAACATGGTTGAGAAACACTGAACTAATGGACCATTGTTTTGAAGTACTGATTTTCCTTTATGATTAAACAAAATCTTTAACATTTTAAATGAGTGGCACGTGTTAAGGAAACAAAAGTTGATTATGAGACCGTAAATGCTGGTTGATTTGCATCATAAATGTTTACGCCAATGCATACAACAACAACAACAAAAGCTGTAAGTGAACCATGTACTGTGAATAACTCTCATGAATCATCCAACAAAACAGAGGGAACAAATCTCGTCTGCGTGTCTGATCCGTCGCTCTTTCAGTGTTGTATTTTTTTTTTGTTTAGTTTTTTACATTTGTGTGCTGTTACTAACATCTGGTGTAGAAGACCATACAATTATAAAAACTCATTTTTGCAACACCAAGTCAGTTACACTGCACCAAAAAGCTTCTTGTTTCAAGTCCACTTATCTAAAAATTCTTAAATCTAGAAGCATTTTCTAGACTTGCAAAAACATTGGTCTCATTCACTAACCATGCATAGGCACAAATCTATGCGTACGGACATTTTCACAAACAAATCATACTAAATTTCATACTAAAATGTGTGAAAAAACAAGTGATACCACACATATGCAACAATCTTGCACCCCTGGGGCCTTATAGACATGTTTAAAGAACCCTACATTCAAACTACAATTTGGAGGCATCTGTGAGTGTGTCTTTAGAGAGCGGACAGATGTGTTCTCTGAGAGTGATGAATGAATGTTCAGGCCCCGATCACACCTAATGCGTTCTTTTGCGGCGAGAGGCGCCTTTTAAAACTGTTTTCTATTGGCATCTAGTGTTTTCTGCGTTGTGTTTATGTGCCCGATACTTGTACTCGCTTTTTGACAGAATGCTCTGTGCGCATGCAGCTGAAAAAAACTTAACTCTGCCCAGAAAAGTCACCTCAGGAATATTTTTTTTTTTAAACAAGAGGTGTCTTTAAACTTCTTTTCTATTGGCAATAATGGTTTCAACACAGGCTCATTGTAAAAACAAAGCCCTGCATAAGTTTCTGAAAATAACGAATTATGTAGCAAGAACTACGCATGGCTGCATTTAGTCTTTTTAAAGAAACATAAAATCCCATAAAATAACAAAAGTTAAATTACAAAACTTTACCAGAAATTTACATTTAAGTAAATTTCTGTAATTTAACGGTCGTTATTTTGCAGAAAATTTCTGTAATTTAATGGCTGTTATTTTACAGTAAATTCCTGTAATTTAACGGTCGTTATTTTGCAGAAAATTTCTGTTATTTAATGGCTGTTATTTTACAGTAAATTCCTGTAATTTAACAGTTGTTATTTTACAGTAAATTCCTGTAATTTAACAGTTGTTATTTTACAGTAAATTCCTGTAATTTAACAGTTGTTATTTTACAGTAAATTCCTGTAATTTAACGGTCATTATTTTACAGTAAATTCCTGTAATTTAACAGTCGTTATTTTACAGTAAATTTCTGTAATTTAACGGTCGTTATTTTACAGTAAATTCCTGTAATTTAATGCCCATTATTTTACAGTAAATTCCTGTAATTTAACGGTCATTATTTTACAGAAATTTTGTGTAATTTAATGGCTGTTATTTTACAGTAAATTCCTGTAATTTAACAGTCGTTATTTTACAGTAAATTCCTGTAATTTAACGGTCGTTATTTTACAGTAAATTCCTGTAATTTAATGGCCATTATTTTACAGTAAATTCCTGTAATTTAACGGTCATTATTTTACAGTAAATTTCTGTAATTTAACGGCCGTTATTTTACAGTAAATTACTGTAATTTAACGGTCATTATTTTACAGTAAATTTCTGTAATTTAATGGCTGTCATTTTACAGTAAATTCCTGTAATTTAACAGTCGTTATTTTACAGTAAATTCCTGTAATTTAACAGTCGTTATTTTACAGTAAGTTTCTGTAATTTAATGGTCGTTATTTTTCAGTAAGTTTCTTTTATTTAACCGTCAATTTTTTTACAGTAAATTCCTGTAATTTAACGGTCATTATTTTACAGAAATTTTGTGTAATTTAATGGCTGTTATTTTACAGTACATTTCTGTAATTTAACAGTTGTTATTTTTCAGTAAGTGTCTTTTATTTAATCGCCATTTTTTACAGTAAATTCCTGTAATTTAACGGTCATTATTTTACAGTAAATTTCTGTAATTTAATGGCTGTTATTTTACAGTACATTTCTGTAATTTAACAGTTGTTATTTTACAGTAAATTTCTTTTATTTAATGGTTGTTATTATGCAGTAAATTTCTGTAATATAATGGTCGTTATTTTACAGTAAATTTCTGTAATTTAACGTTCGTTATTTTACAGTAAATTTATGTAATTTAACGGTCGTTATTTTACAGTAAGTTTCTTTTATTTAATGGTTGTTTTTTTCAGTAAGTTTCTGTTATTTAATGGCTGTTGTTTTACAGTAAATTTCTGTAATTTAATGTCCGTTATTTTATAGTAAATTTTTTAAAATGTTCGTATAAATATGAAAACCTACGCAATTATTAGTGAATGAGACTCACTGTCTTGTTTTTAGAAATAATTGTGTTTTTCTTTAAACAAGCAAAATAATCTGCCAACAGGGATAAGCAAAATATCAGTTTTACTATAAGATGATTTTTGCTTACCCTGTTGGGAGATTATTTTGCTTGTTTTAAAGATAAACTCACTTAAATTTGCCTCATTATTTCTGAAAACGAAAGTTGCTGTTCCTCATCTGTGTGAAACGCCTCACACTTCGCTCTGTTATCTTCATTTTCCACGTCTCTTTATGCTCCTCGATTTACATCAGTTTCCCAGTGCCTCACTACGGCAAGCTCCTGTATTTCTGCTGTAGTGCAAATAAGCTTAGAATTTACGGAAGACTTTGTTTTTCTTGGCAAAAATGTATCTGCTGTTGCTTTGCAATCTTATTTTTGTAAATAAACACGGGTGATTTTGCTTCATGCTGCGCTGTTGAATCTTTATTGGCAAAAAAACAAGAATGTGTGTACAGAAATCTGCCGTCAGGAAATGATGTCGTCGTCAGTGGTCTTCGGTTTTAAAGGGCGAGTCGGTTGAAGACCCTTTACTTGCTCTAAACTCCTCAGGTTTAATCATCACACTGAGGAGCTTAGACCAAGTCAAGGGACCCAAACTATTCATATTTCTGGGTCACATTTTGCACCAAAATAACTTTTTTGTATATACTGTTTACATTCAAATAAACATATTAAAAAGAAAGTATTTATTTCCCCAATAAAAAAAAAAAAACCTAATTGTTAAAGTCATGGAAACTATTGCAAATTGATGGTTAGCAATAATATATATATATATATATATATATATATATATATATATATATATATATATATATATATATATATATATATATATATAATTATATAATTATTTAAAAATCCATCAAAAAATTGACAGTGAAGTAATATAATGTACACACGAATAGATTTTTTTTTCATTTTATTTTATTATACACTCTAAAAATGTCAGGTTATTTGACCCAATTCACGGTGTAATAGGGACAAACCTGGCAGCTTTTTTTTTTATTATTATTATTTAATAAATAGGACCAAATTTAACTCAATGTTTGGTTTAGTATATATTTTACCCAATTTGGGTTTAAATAAGCCTGCATTCCATATTTATTTTATTTTACACTAAAAAAATGCCAGCTTATTTTAACTCAATTCTGGGTGTAATATGAGCTAACCTAACTTATGTGTTAATGTTTAAAATTAAATTAATATGATCAAACTTAACTTACGTTTAAATAACCCAGCATTTAATATTTTTGTGTTTTATTTTACTTTCAAAATGCTGGGTTATTTCAACCTAATAGTGTAATAGGGACCAACCCAACGGTTGGGTAAATTTTTAAAAAATTAAATAAGACCAAATTTACCCCAATGTTTGGTTTAGTCCATGTTTTGTCCAATTTAAGTTAAATAACCCAGCAATTTTTTATTTTATTTTATTTTGAGTGTATTTATTTTTATTTTGAGTGTAATGTGGATTAATCCAACTGCTGGGTTAATTTTTTGGGTTAAATTAGATCTTATTAATTTGATTTAATGTTTGGCTCAGTTCATATTTTATCTTATTCAGGATTAAATAATCAATTGATTTATTTCATTTTGTTTTACTTTGCACTCTAAAAATGCTGGGTTACTTCAACCTAATTGTGGGTGTAATAGAGACTAACTCAACGGTTGGGTCAATTTTTTTTGTATTAAATGAATAGGACTAAATTTAACCCAATGTTTGGTTTACTACATATTTTACTTAATTTGGGTTTAAATAACTGAGCAGTTTTAATTTATTTCTTTTTCTTTTATTTTTCACTCTAAAATCTGCTGGGTTATTGCAGTCCATTTCTGGGATTGTAATAATGACTAACCCCACTGCTGGGTTATAATTATAATTTTTTTACTTAAACGAATATTACCAAATTTAACCCAAATGTTTTGTTTAGTTTATATTTAAATAAGCCATTCTTTTATTTTATTTTATTTCTTTTTTTTATTATTATTATTTATTTATTTTACGCTAAGAAATGCCAGGGTATTTCACCCCAACCCTGGGTGCAATAGGACTAACTCAACTACTGGGCTATAACTATATATTTTTTAATTGAACAAATAGAACCAAATTTAACCCAATGTTTGGTTTAGTTTATATTTAAATAACCCTTAATTTTATTTCATTTTTATTATTATTATTATTATTTATTTTTATTTTACGCTATAGAAATGCCAGGTTATATCACCCCAATTCTGGGTGTAATAGGGACTAACTCAGCTGCTGGGTTATTGTTTTATATTAAATTATTTAATTTACTTTTTTATTTTATTTTTTGCTCTATGCAAATGATCTCACAACCATCTCAAAGTCTGCATTTCCCTAAAGTAAAGGTTAAAATATCGTAGATTTGAAAGTAATAATAATATATATATATATATATATATATAATTGGAATGATATAATAGATGATTTATCTGCCTGTCTTTGTGTTTTAACAAACTGCATCAATGACTTGATCATGAAAGGAGATTTATTAAAAATGTCTTGTTTTCTCTTCCTTTTTTTTTTTTTTTGCATTTCTGATTTGTGTCGAGAAAATCACTGCCTTTAAAATGCTCTGCTAATGAACATTGTACTGAAAAATATTCAGTTTTCAATGTTTTACAGAAGAAAGTTAAAAAAACATACTTTTTTTTGGACATTTTACACATAAGAGCTAAAAAAATTAATCAAATTCAAGAGTATGCAGATTTGTAAAACCATTTTCTTTACCAGATTTCATAAATCTCACCCACACATTACAGGAAAGGTCATTTACTGCCACCCCATTGCGAAAGATCCTTACATTTCTTAAAAAGAACGATGGTTTAATGAGCATTAGCAAACGCAAGTCATACCTGTGGGTGTTTTCCAGCGCTGTGTTATCTGAGTGTCATCCGCAGACAGCTGTGTGTTTAAACCCGACTCAAAGAGGAACTAGACACACAGCGTTTGCAGGTCACTTCCCACTTTTGGCCTCAGGAAACAATACACCGTGTATCTACTGTTGGCCTGAAAGGGGAAATACTCACCGTTTGTGTGTATTAAGGGTCAACTGTGTGTGTATTTAGTGCAAAGATGGTTTGGGAAACGTTGATACAGAGACCTGCATGACTTGCTTTTCTTCACTAAAATGTAAAGAGATGTAGATAGTAAAATTAAAATAAATGATTTGGGCTTTAAAGATACAAAACAAGCACCTTAACTTTAGTTCTTATCACATACACGTTAGATTACTTTGTCTTTTGTGATGTGTGTATGGTTATACAGTCAAAAAAATGACTTTTGGCTTTGCTGCTTTTAAATTTACGTATTGAAGATGAGTTGAAACAATTTTTATGTTTTTTTTCAGAGGAACAACTTAATTTTTTATGGTCTATCCACTTAAATTTGTAAAAGAGAATATATTTTATACACTTTTAGAATGGAGTTAAGCGAGTCAAGCCGCACCTGGGGCCTCATGTATCAACACTGCGTACGCACAAAAACTTTGCGTACGCCAGGTTTCACGCTCAGAATCGCTCATGTTTGGATTTACTAACGATGAACTGAACGTGGGAATGTGCGCAGCTTTACGCCAGCTTTATTTTTTTGTGCGTGTCTGTTTTATTTCCATTGGCGACTCCTAGAGGCAGTTGTGTTAAATTGCACACTACAAAGTGTCTTTGAGCCGTGTAATGGCAGTTGTATGAGACGGGTTCATCTAGCAGGTATATAAGATTTCCATACCATACAGTTGACCAGCTAAACATTAAAGCACAATTTGCAGCGGTTGCCTGTTTTCCCAATGTAATCTGAGCGATCTACCGCACGCACATTGCTATAAAGACACTATCTGAAGATGAATTTGCATGCGTGATTCAGAAACATTTCCATTCAATAAATGTGCAAATAAAATATGATACACAGACTTATTAATGATTCCTACTTGTCTTTCTTGTGATAAATAGTAGGCAAAATCTGATATGTAGCGGGGAAAAAAAGAAGAAAGAATTCATAGGACACTGGATTCGAACCGAGTTCATGCTTGAACGTGTCAAAACATGATGACATGCGTTTTACGAGCTGCGCCACTGAGACTGATAAGGGTGCTGCAACATTTTACACCTATAAATCACACTATTTCTTTTTTAATTCACTCAGTGCGATGTTCAGACTTAACTGTGTTGACCGCATCAGCTAAACTCTCCCACTCTATTTTTTTATTTTGTTGTTAATTCCGGAGGACAAACATGCAAATAACACCGCTTTTCTCCGGTCTACCTCCGAAAGCAGCACCTCCAATTCACATTCTGTTCAAAGTTTCTCTTCTTGCTTGCTTTTGCCATTGCTTTTTCGTTGGGTTTTGCCAAAGTAGAGTCATTAGCATATTCATACGGGGGAGGAGGCAGGGAGGGGTTTTGTGCTCGTGCATGTTGCGCTCAGTTTCACGTTCATTCGGATGTACAAAAGAATATGCGTGAGATTCGGCGTACGCAGTGTTTCATACATCTGAATTTTTTTCTGCGTTTCTGCGTCTGAGTTAAATGAGCCCAGTTAGAAGTCTGTGTGACAGTCTGAGTTATGAGGTCACAAATTTGGTCCAATGTTAAGTTAATGGGATTTTTCGGACGGTCCCGGGACATTTTTCGGAAAACCGAAAGTCGGATCAGTCGGAAAAGATAAAGCAACCCGAGTCAGACCAGTGTGGAGGTCTGGTGTGAGTTTGGTGGTCATAGCTCGAAAGCTCTAGGAGGAGATGCATTTTGTTTTTTAGTCTCATAAGAAAAATAGGATAACAGTAGTCTGGCTTGCTACACAAGCCAGCCTAAAAATAGGATAACAGTAGTCTGGCTTGCTACACAAGCCAGCCTAATGATGGGCTAAAAATCTGCGGAAATATGCGGAAAATCTGTGGAATTCTGCGCGTGCAGATTTCGGGTGGGCCTAGCCATGCCCAATACCTCAGACAGACATCATCTGAGAATTTAACTGAAAACAAACAATACGTGCATTATCAGATTTCTGTTAAAGATTAGAAGGGCTAACTTTTTTTTCTTAATGACATGAACTGATGAATTACCACAAAACTGTCAACTAACAAATTCAGTATGGTTAGTTTCGACTTCAATTGTACACTAAAAAAACTTAATTTTTTAAGCTGAATCAAATTCCCCTTATGAGTCCATTGAACTTGACCGAGCAGCTTGCGTAACTTAGAAAATTAAGTTAGAACATTATTACCTCAGTTTAATAAGCTACAAAGACCTAAAACATACGCTGTCAGGACTAACTGATCATATAATGTTTTACAGTGTACTTTAAAGGTACAAAGGTTATGTTCCTTTAAGGTACAAATGTGCTCCTGTAAGGTACAAAAGTGTATCTTTTGAAAAGCTACCGTCCCAGTGACGGCTTTAGTTCTTTTATTTCTTAGTGTGTAACAGAGATGGATGATCCACCCTCAAATATCTAGTTCCCCACTGAGTAGTACAATATGGTACTGTACATTGTGGTTTGGGTCAACCTGATCAGTGTTTTCAATGCCAAAAGTTTCCTTTTCTTGGCAGATTTGCTGGAAAATTGTGACCGATGTCATTGTCTACTCGCAGAAGAAAACTGTATGATCTGTTCGCATATCATGGTGTTTTGAGTGCTCAAGCTCATTGTTTCAAATGTAGATATGCAGCAAGTGTGCACAAAAAGAGAGGAAGCTTCTGTTGAGCTCTGACCATGGTTCATTGCTGCACATCCTCATCGTTATTAGGCTGCTTATTTAAATAATGGTGCTTCCTGTGTTCTCAGTGCCCTTGTTGCAAGTGCAAGTAATGATTCCCTGTAAACTGGAATTTCACATGAAACGTTTCACGCCATTTCCATCCACTGGAAAAAAAAAATAACTTCCAAAAAAATCACTTTCTGATAAGTGAGGTTTATTTATAAATGAATTTCGAGAGGATCACATGCTTATGATTGATCACAGCTGGTCCTGCATCAGCTCACGATTGATTCTCCAATCAGATGATTCCTAACTCACTATAAATAACCAGAGTTTTCTTATCTCAATATCTTTGCCTTGAAGAATCACCCCACCACCTACCCACCCCTACTCCCTCTCCTTTCTAGACAGGTGACACGGTGGCCTAGTAATTAGCCCTGTTGCCTCACAGCAAGAATGTCTCTGGTTAAAGTCCCTTCTAAACCAGATTATGTTTCTATGTGGAGTTTGCTCATTCTCACCGCGCTCACGTGGGTTTTCTCTGGGTTCTCCAAGGGATTTGAAAACACCAAATTGATACCATAGCCAAGATCTTAGCGAGTACACCTCTCCTCAGCCATCCTATATCGGTCATTTGCTACAAATAGGCCTGGGGCAATTAATCTAGATCTACCTGA